>NW_024080543.1:162665-187690 GCF_014754425.2 Oryx dammah
TTTGGGCTAAAAATCTTTCCTTTTTTGGTATACAAAACAACTTTTTAAGGACAAAATCATTTCAGAGAAACAGGCTGATTTATCATGCCAGATGTAAGCAACAACTTTTCTGACTCTTAGTTACATATTGGGGTTTGTTTGTTACCATACTCTTCTCTCATGGGGATTCACAGAGGGTTTACAGTGAATCACAAAAGCATCAGGATTTTCTTGACAATCAAGGGATAGCTGGTTTTTCTGACTCTTCTAATATCCATTTGCTTTTGTGGCTAATAGTGAGTCATAAGGTATTTGGCAAATAGCTCTGCACTGATGGAAATCTTTCTCCAGAAATCCTTTATTTGTAAGTGTGTCGTACTTCCCTTCATAACAGGTCATGTAGTTTTACTTAAGTCAGACTAGGCTTTTGGAAGAAAATGAGTTTAAATTTATTCTTCTGTAACAAACAATGATATAGTTTTGATACTAGAAGTGGGAGAATGCAAGATATAAACGTTTCAGTGGCTTACAAGTTATATAAAAGAATACAGGTAAACAATCAGATGAGAAATCAAAGAACATCTAATAGGATTTTCACTTCCAGATATGACAAGGTCACTACACCAGACTTGCTTCCAACCAAAACACAGCAATACAACTAGTCAAAAATAAATGAGAAAACTGTTTTCAACTAACAGACAGGAAACAAAGGACTCTGATCACTGAAATAAGGGAAATACCCCTTGTGTCCCAAGCTGGACAAGGCTTTCTTGGCCACAAGACAGGAAGGGGGAACCCAAGTGGAACACTGCAGTCTCACAGCGCTGAAGGTCACAGTTTGGGAGTTTAAGCAGCTAGAACATGCAAGACAAGGTACTAAAGAGGAAAAAGCTGTGAGAGAGTGAAGGGCTTAATAAATAAAATACTCGAGAGCACAAAAGAAGTTACTGCAGTAGAAGACAGATAAACAGAAAAAAATGTGGGGCAGAAAACTATATAGAGAAAAATAATCAGAAACTTTCCAAGTTGGGAGTCAAGAAAAGCCTATGCAGGATAAATGTAAAAAGTCCTACATCATGGCACATCATACGTAAACTGCTGACCCCAAAGATAAAGAGAGAATATCTAATGTAGCCATAGGAAAACACACATGTGGGATAACAAAACTACAAATTACAACTGACTTCTCATTAGAAACAATGAAGTCAGAAAACAATGAAAGGTTGTCTTTAAGAGTGCTTAGAAAAAAACCATCTTGTCAACCCAGAATCCTGTATCTCGAGAAAATATCCTTAAAAGTCCAAGGTGAAATAAAGAACATTTTCACAAAAAGAGAAATGATCCTAGTTCATTGCCAGGAGAATTGCACTACAAGAAATATTAAAGAAAGTACTTTAGGCTGAAGAGAAATAATACCAAAAAAGAGATCGACAAGAAGGAATAGAGTACAGGAAATGGTAAATAATGGGTAAATACAAAGAATATCTTTTTTTTAAAATTGTGATTCCCTTTAGAGACAACTGATTGTTGCAAAATAAACATACTGTAGGGTCCATAAATATATAGAGACAAAATACATGATACAGTAACACAAAGGCAGGAGGGTGAATGGAAGTATACTGTTGGAAGGTTCTTAAAATTTATATTAAGTGGTACAATATCCCAAGTAAGCTGTAGTAAGTTAAGGGTGCATACTGTAAATTCTAAAGAAAAACCTAAACTTTTCTTCTAAAGTAGAGGAAATAAAATGGAACACTAAAACATACTCAAGTAATGCAATAGAAGACAAAAAGGAGGTAGAGAAAGAAAGGCAGGGAGAAACAAAAACCAAATTGCAACAGCCTGTGAGGGAGGAGAACTCAATTCCAATAAGAAAACAAAAAGTCAAGGGAGTTGTCACTTAAACCCTAACCATGAAAAGAAACTGGAAAAGCTACATAATTACAGCTTTTAAAATTTGTCAGAGACTGAGAACACCCAGAAACCTGAATCAACCCCAAAAAGTGATAAGCATGTTTTAAAAGAGAAGAGATTCCCAGTTGCTAACACACTTGACTGTAATAGGAGGATACGGAATCTGCCACAGACAAGGGTTGAAGAGAAAGCAGTCTAACTGCTTTGAAGGGCTATACATGGACTGGCACACTAGCATATAATCCAGAGGAGCCACAGACACAGGGAGAGGTAGCACGAACCACCTGTGTCCCCCCGCCCCCAACCACACACACACTCACAAACTCTTTCCCACTAGTCTTCACCAAAAATGGGGGCAAGGGAAGAGAGTTGAGATCATCTCCACAAAACCTTCCAGGCTTTGAGCTGAGGAAAGCCTGAAATGGAAGATAACAGGAAAGCCAAGAGAAACTTTGCAGAGGCAAGACCCACTTTTAGAGAACAGGGCTGCCATACACAGGCCAGCGACTGGGCAGCAAAGCTACTATAGCTTTCAAGGCACAGAAAGCAAGGGACAGAACTAGAAAGCAGAGAGAATTCTTCAACAACCTAATCGCGCCGCTGGTCTGTAAAGCAGGGAGACACCGCCTGCAATTCAGAAAGATTTGGAATACCCTGTAAATACATCAGAAGGTGCTCAATACCCCTAGTCAAGAGGGAAGGACAAATTCAGTTAAATACAAATTAAAGCAACTCAATACAACTTCTCCATTCCTATAGTTAAACAAAGCCAAATACTAGCAAACATTCAGAGTACCTAGAATTCTCATCTATTTCCATGAGAAGCATAAAATGATATTAATATAACCATTTAACAAACACATGAAAACATGCTCAACATCTCTCATTATCAGAGAAATGCAAATTAAAACCACAATGAGGTACTATCTCACACTGGTCAGAATGGCTGCCATCAAAAAGTCTGCAACCAATAAATGCTGGAGAGGGTGTGGAGAAAAGGGAACCCTCTTACACTGTTGGTGGGAATGCAAACTAGTACAGCCACTATGGAGTACAGGGTGGAGATTCCTTAAAAAACTGGAAATAGAACTGCCATATGACCCAGCAATCCCACTGCTGGGCATACACACTGAGGAAACCAGAATTGAAAGAGACACGTGTACCCCAGTGTTCATCGCAGCACTGTTTATAATAGCCAGGACATGGAAGCAACCTAGATGTCCATCAGCAGATGAATGGATAAGAAAGCTGTGGTACATATACACAATGGAATACTACACAGCTATTTAAAAGAACACACTTGAATCAGTTCTAATGAGGTGGATGAAACTGGAGCCTATTATACAAAGTAAGCCAGAAAGAAAAACACCAATACAGTACACTAACGCATATTTATGGAATTTAGGAAGATGGTAACAACAACCTTATGTGAGAGAGAGCAAAAGAGACCCAGATGTAAAGAACAAACTTTTGGACTCTGTGGGAGAAGGCGAGTGTGGGATGGTTTGAGAAAAAAGCACTGAATCATGTATATTACTACATGTGAAATAGATGACCAGTTCAAGTTTGACGCATGAAGCAGGGCACTCAAAGCCGGTGTGCTGGGACAACCTTGAGGGATGGGATGGGGAGGGAGGCTCAGGATGTAGGGACACATGGACACCCGTGGCTGATTCATGTCAATGTATGGCAAAAACCACCACAATATTGTAAAGTAATTAGCCTCCAATTAAAATAAATAATTTTTTTTAATGAAAAAGAAAACCTGCTGGGCAATTTCTTAAAGTTAAACATATACCTATATTATGTATCACATTTCTCCTAAAAGATATTTACCCAAGAGAAATGAAAATGTAAATCCATAAAAAGTCTTATACAAGAATGTCTATAGGGATTCAGGTGGTGTTAGTGGTAAAGAAGCCACCTGCCAATGCAGGAGATGTAAGAGATGTGGGTTTGATCCCTGGGTCGGGAAGATGCCCCGGAGGAGGGCATGGCAACCCACTCCAGTCTTCCTGCCTGGAGAATCCCGTGGACAGAGGAGCCTGGCTACTTATGGTCCACAGGGTTGCAAAGGGTCAGATTTGGACACGATTGAAGCAACTTAGCATGCATGCATGCATATTAGTTTTATTGATAATAGCCCAAAATGAGAAAAAAACTGACATGTCCATTAAGAGGAAAATACGTTATAAAGTGCAGTTTATACAATGGTATTCTACTCTGCAAAAAAAAAGATAATGAACTACTGACACATACAACAGCATGGATGCATCCGGAAACCTTTATTTTGGGTGACAGTCAAACAGAGAATTCCATGTCCCCATTTATTTTATTTTCAACAAGAGATGAAATTAATCTATAGTAAGAGAAATCAGAATAGAGTTTGCCTATAGCAAACATTGACTAGAAATGGTGTAAGAGAACCCTCTAGAGTAATGGAAATGTTCTGTATCTCAAATAAGATGCTGCTTACATGAGTACATACATTTGTCAAAACTCAGGGCTATAAACTTGAGCAATTCACTGTATGTCAATTTTATTTTAATTTTTAAAAAACTTTAAGATTAAAGTGAGGATAAAAATATGAAGAACAAAAGAAAAATATAAGAGAGGATAAATCCATGATAAATTGTTAAAGTTAGGTATTGGATATATAAGGGCATATTATTCTATTCTGCTTAAAATTTACCATAAAAAAAAAGGTTTTTTAAAAGGCAACTGAATAATAATGTATTATGTATTTGAGTTTGCTAAGAGAGTAATCTCAAGTGTTTGAACCACACACACAAATGGTAATTGAGAGGTGAAGTGAAAGTGAAAAAAGTGAAGTCTCTTAGTTGTGTCCCAACTCTTTGCGACCCCATGGACTGTAGCCTGCCAGGCTCCTCTGTCCATGGGATTTTCCAGGCAATAATACTGGAGTGAGCTGCCATTTCCTTCTCCAGGGGATCTTCCCAACCCAGGGATCAAACCCAGGTCTCCTGCATTGTAGGCAGATGCTTTTCACTGTCTGAGCCACCAGGGAAGTCATTGAGAGGTGACAAATACGTTAATTAGTTTGACTATAGTAATTATTTCACAATATATACTTATGTCAAAATATAACACTGTCCGTTTTAAAGATATACAATTTTTACTTATGCAAAATAAAAATCAAGCCTTTGGGGCACCTATTTTATATGGAGCTCTTTGGGTGGCAATTCACAGAAGCCAATTAGAGCTAGCTCAAGCACAGTTTATGGGCCTAAACGGGGCTTCCCTGGCAGTTCAGATGGTAAAGAATCTGCCAGCAACGCAGGAAACCCGGCTTTGATCCCTGGGTCCAGAAGATCTCCTGGAGAAGGGAATGGCAACCCACTTCGGTGTTCTTGCCTGGAGAACTCCATGAACAGACCATGGGATCACAAAGAGTTGGACTCAACTGAGCAACTAACACTTCACTTCATGGGGCTTAAGAACAGAATCAGTGATTGGGAAATTAGAAAAAACTTATTCTTTCAAGGTATCTATTTCATCATTTTCTCTTTGTTTTCCTGCCCACATGGCTACTACCAGATTCCACAAGATTACATAGCATTGTGTAGAAGCCCAGAGAGAAAAGAGTGCCTGATTTCCTTTTTCACCCTCCTCTGTTCTCTCTTGTTCTCTTTGCTTCTCCCCTACAGTCTCTTTCAAAATGCCCAGGAAGAGAACTGGTCTTGCTTGGATTACCTACACCAGGATCAATGAACTGTGGAGAGAAACCAAACGTACAAGGCAGAAAAATGGCAGTACTCTGGAATCCAATAGCAGGGGGAAAGGGACATTCCCAAAGAATGAGTACTGACAAACAATCCAAGAGAACCAATTATATGAGTCATGGCCTGTTTGAGAAATTCATAAACACACTGGACCTTCTTTAAAGCAATATGTACACACTCACAAACACCAAACTGTCCATACAATTTGAGGGCATTCACGAAGCCCCTGTAATCCATTCTTAGATCCTAATTTTAAAACTATTAGCCATTTAGATATTGTCAATGTTTCAAATACTGCTCTCAAATTTTTAAATTTTAAATACTGAATATGAAATCACATCCAAAGGTTTTTCAGCTACAAATACAACACACATAATAAAGTATTAAGTCTTTCACATACATATAACATGTAAGACTATAGCAACAGCACGGAATAGGTACTCACAGAAGAGGCTAACAGATGCCAACTGGAGGCTACCGTCATTAAATGGACACCATATGGCAATTCCTCACATGTTTTACTACAGTTGAAATCCTTTTCCATAGTATGTCCCTAATGATTGGGTATACTTGGTAGATGTGTACCAAGCCCCTCTCCCATTCAAATCATAACACGGAAATTACCTCAAAAATTAGTAAGATCTAGAGCATTGTATTTATGATGGCCCAGAAAAAAAACAAAAACTATATACATAGCTTAATCAAAAGTTTCTCCTCAAAATACATAGATACTACTGTATGTCATTTTACTCAAAACAAGCACAAACCAACACAAGCAACAGAAATAAGCTAGGGAGATAAAATCAGAAGTAAATGCTTCAAATCTATTATGAAACAGGTGAGATATAAATTTTAAATTACATGAAGGGAGCCAGGAAATCTATACCCTCCGCTTGTTATTAGGAAGCAGTCAATGACATTATTAGTATACCCTTAACCTCTGAGTATATAATGAAAGGAAATGGCTACATTTTACCACAAAATGTTCTACATTACAGGAAAAAACAGAAGAATAGAACACAAAGAACAATGTTTCAATAGAGTTGTGTTACTCCTACATTCTTTAAACGTATAGAAAAAGGCGCTTATGAACACAGTATTATAGCCATGCATTTTGATTCTATAACATATCTTTTATGAATTTCATATTTGAAAATACAATCAAATCTAAAATATTCAGTGTTATATCCATGCATTTTGACTCTATATCTTATATAAGCTGATATATAAAAATATTCTGAAAATCTAAAGTATATCTTTGCTGATACATTTTCTATACAATCTCTGAAAGAGAATCTAATTTCCTGAGTATGTGAATACATAAACTTGATGAAATCAAGCTTCATGATGAAGCACCATTGAGTCTGATTACATACAACAAAATTTAAAGCAAAGATCATACTCCTACACCATATTAAAAATTTTTGTACTAAGCAGAGTTATAAAAAGTAAGACACTTTAAATGAGGTTAAAAAATATTTTTTAAGCAGAGTTCACTGCTATATTAATACCATTTTTGTATACAATATTGAATGCATATATTAAAGTCGGCACATAAAGTCTAAAAATTAATCAACTACTGTTTCAATTAGAAATTTCTGTACTTGAAAAACTTTGGCAAAAGTATTCTTTAAATTATAAATTTATTCATGGATTTAACATGAGTAATTTTTAACAGCTTCATATATCCCTGAAGTTCTAAGGCAGGCAGTAATTTGTAATTTTGGTTGAGTCATATATTTCACTTGGATATGCTAAAAGACTCAGGAATACCAAGAGTTACTAGGTACAAATACTCCCAGTCAGTGTGAGTGGTGTCTGCATTTTTTTTTCTGCTTATTTTTGAATGCAGAGTACTTTCATGTAATACCTGAAGCACAAGCTATTTTCTTAAATCATACTTCACTGCTTTAAAAATATGGGAAATGACATAAGACAGAGGAATCTCTAAGTGTGAGGGTTCATAAAGAAAGGTCTCTGAATATCCCCTGTAAGATAGTCAAAGGACTTAACAGTAGCTCAGGAGAAGGCAGGATTTTGGTACTGTTTATATGTACATCATAATCTAATAGAATGATCAGTAGGCAGAAGTGACAATTAGTTCAAGAAGTCAAACTTAAATTCTGCTACTAAATTCTAGTATGATTCACATCAAATCAAAGTTAATGCACATTATTTACCTCACTAGAGAAAACACTGCATGTATCTGCTTTTCAGACACTAAAATGCAACGTTCATATAAATTCCCTCATGTGAAATTCAAAACTAAAGTAGCTTTTGGTACAAATAATTCACCAGGGCAGTGATTTGAAGGGGCACTGACTGCAATGCACAACTGTAGTAACTGCAGCTCAAAAACATAAATGTCGTCTTCTTATGTCTGCATCAGGGAAAAGACTTTTAGTCATAGTCCATCCACATTCCTTACCATCCTCCTCTAACAAGCGGACAATCAGAAACTCACAGATATACCCAAAGCCCACTGCCTAGACACACAGTGAGAAATATTAATAAAAATAGCCTCGGAACAGACAAGAAGCTTCTGTGCTACAGACCGTGATTACCTGGAGGTAGGAATTGCAGCTGGTTATTAGCTAATCGAAGATGACGTAAAGCTCTCACACGACCAATTTCTGGGCAAACGATTTCTAAGGCATTGTCACTAAGATCCAAACATTGTAGTTTTACAAGGGACCCAATGGCTTTGAAGAGAAAAGAAGGGTAAAAGCAAAATTAATTTGACTCAAGTGTTAAGACCAACTTTTAATGCAATTAAATATTATCCAAGTTTAAATATTTTAATACTTAATATCCCTGTCTCTGGTGCTGACATAATAGTAAAAGCATGTATCAAATTAATTTTTTAAAACATTTTTATGGCAGTATAGTATCAAACAACATTCTATGAAGTAACACTTCCACCTCAATATAATGTTAACTTTAAAAAGATTACAAATAAAAATGTTAAAACAATGTAAAAAACTACTTGAATAAATAATTCATGAAATGATATATAGTCTTTTTTATCTAACCAAAATGCTTAACTCAACTAAATAGACTAGAACTAAATAGACTTTAACTCAATAAACTAGAAGTTATTTTATTATTTACCCAATGTCAATTTATCTGATAATAATTTACTTAACCATTATAAATATTTTATACTTATTAAATTTAACTGCAACTGTTAACTAGACTTACTAATTAGGGGGAAAAAAGCTTTGAAACTAATCATGATGTTTTATAATTAACATTCCCTAATACTCCAACCAAAATAGGTTTAAAGAGACAATCTGTTCTACGATTATAAAGCACAGATTTAACTCTAGCATCTCCTAACTATTAGTAAAAACTGAAAGTGTATTTACCTTCCGGAACCACAACTATGTTATTTGAGTGAAGATACCTAGAAAAAAGAAGGGAAAAAAGTTATTATCGCTTAGTACTTCTGCTAGATAATCACCCTGTAAAATGCTCACTTAGAAATTTATTGAATATAATAAAAGGACCAGACTTTCTCTCATACACTATTCTAAATGCATAGCACAAAATAATTAATAATACTTTGAGAATAATACTGTATGCAAGAATTGCAAATATTAAAACTATTTGCTAATTCAGTTTGTTTTAAAAAGCATACACAATAAACAATTATTTCTTAAGCTCATAAAACACATTACTAGTTTCTCTAGTTCATTTTAAGTACTGAAGGTTTTCAGCAAAACACCTAATAATGTTAAGAAAAGTCAACAACTACTGTGTATAGGGAAACACAACTTTTAATTTTTAAAGGATAACGTCACAAAATAATCAAATCAAAGATATTTCAAGACAGCTAGGTGAACCGAGAATGAAGTGATTAAATATTTATCATTTACAATATCTGTAGAAATACTCAACTGTCAAGATACAGAATTTATTTCACAGCAAGTGGAATTTTGTAAACAAGAAATCAAATTCTTTCCTAAAAATAAAAAAGGTCTAACCCAATGACAAGTCCAGGCAAGCCTAAGTCAATAGCATTCCCCACTGAAGTATCTCTAGCACTCTCTGGTGGAGACATCATGCAGTTGTCAGCAGCCAACTATTCAGAGCCAAACAATAGTGACCAATGAAAACCACACAGGAATAATTTTTAAAATAAACTGTATCACTGATTTTGAGACCAGACAACTAGATTTTGATAAACTATTTTCAAAACTACTATCTTATTATACTTCATAATCAATCTTCACATATTTTAAACAGAATTTAGTCTTCTATATTTTATAGCCTAATATCAAATGTTAAAAAGTCTATTACACAAAATAAGTAAGATACAAAATTGATAAATTTAAGATTTCTATATGCTGGATTAAATCAATTTTGTGTGGGTGTTAATCTTCTGGGCCTAACACAATTTAACCGAGTTTAAACCATTCTATGATTCATTTTATTCCTTGCTTTGGGCACACAAAATGATTCCCTATTTTATTTTTTAAAATGTATCCATATTTTAAAGTAAGTATTCTTTAAACATTACTCTTAGGAAGCAATATCTAACTACTTAGTCAGATTACTCTAAAAATTCTATATGCCAGAAAACAACTTATAAGTATACACACACATATAAACACACATTTGCATGTGTTACAACAAAAAGGCAGAGTGCCTAGACACCAAACAGAGAGATAACTGATTTTTCTGTAATCCGCAAAATATTTGCTTCAGTTCTAGTCCTACCTATATCTGTTCAGTTCAGTTCAGTCACTCAGTCGTGTCTGACTCTGTGCAACCCCATGGACTGCAGCACGCCAGGTTTCCCTGTCCATCACCAACTCCCGGAGCTTACCCAAACTCATGTCCATTGAGTCAGTGATGCCATCCAACCATCTCATCCTCTGTCGTCGCCTTCTCCTGCCCTCAATCTTTCCCAGCATCAGGGCCTTTTCAAAAGAGTCAGTGCTTCGCATCAGGTGGCCAAAGTATTGGAGTTTCAGCTTCAACATCAGTCCTTCTGATGAACACCCAGGACTGATCTCCTTTAGGATGGACTGATTGGATCTCCTTGCAGTCCAAGGAACTCTCAAGAGTCTTCTCCAACACCACAGTTCAAAGGCATCAATTCTTCAGCACTCGGCTTTCTTTATAGTCCAGCTCTCACATCCATACATGACTACTGGAAAAACCACAGCTTTGACTATATGGACCTTTGTTAGTAAAGTAATGTCTCTGCTTTTTAATATGCTGTCTAGGTTGGTCATAACTTTTCTTCCAAGGAGTAAGCGTCTTTTAATTTCATGGCTGCAGTCATAATTCGCAATGATTTTGGAGCCCCCAAAATACAGTCTCTTACTGTTTCCACTGTTTCCCAATCTATTTGCCATGAAGTGATGGGACAGGATGCCATGATCTTTGTTTTCTGAATGTTGAGTTTTAAGCCAGCTTTTTCACTCTTCTCTTTCACTTTCATCAAGAGGCTCTTTAGTCCTTCTTTGCTTTCTGCCATGAGGGTGGTGTCATCTGCATATCTGAGGTTATTGGTATTTCTCCCGGCAATCTTGACACCAGCTTGTGCTCCATCCAGCCCAGCATTTCACATGATGTACTCTGCAGAGCGCAGAAAGATTGATGCTATTCAAATGTGGTATTGGAGAAGACTCCTGAAGAGTCCCTTGGACTGCAAGGAGATCCAACCAGTCCATCCTAAAGGAGATCAGTCCTGGGTGTCACTGGAAGGACTGATGTTGAAGCTGAAACTCCAATACTGTGGCCACCCGATGCGCAGAGCTGACTCACTGGAAAAGACCCTGATGCTGGGAAAGATTGAGGGCAGGAGGAGAAGGGGACGACAGAAGATGAGATGGTTGGATGGCATCACCAACTCAATGGACATGGGTTTGGGTGGACTCCAGGAGTTGATGATGGACAGGGAGCCCTGGCGTGCTGCAGTTCATGGGGTCGCAAAGAGTCAGACAGGACTGAGCAACTGAATTGAACTGAACTGACTCTGCATATAAGTTAAATGAGCAAGGTGACAATCTAACAGCCTTGACGTACTCCTTTCCCAATTTGCAACCAGTCTGTTGTTCCATGTACAGTTTCAACTGTTGCTTCTTGACTTGCATACAGATTTCTCAGGAGGCAGGTCAGGTGGTCTGGTATTTCCATCTCTAAGAATTTTCCAGTTTGTTGTGATCCACACAGTCAAAGGCTTTGGCATAGTCAATAAAGTAGATGTTTTTCTGGAACTCTCTTGCTTTTTCGATGAGCCAATGGATGTTGGCAATTTTATCTCTGGTTCCTCTGCCTTTTGTAAATTCAGCTTGAACATCTGGAATTTCATGGTTCACATACTGTTGAAGCCTGGCTTGGAGAATTTTGAGCATTACTTTGCTAGCACATGAGATGAATGCAATTGGGCAAGAGTTTGAACATTCTACCTATATAAAAGGACTTTAAAATGTCTCAGTCAAAACAAGAACTAAATTATTCACTATTATCATTAAAATAAATAAGTATATTTTAAACATTAAAGTTATCTACATTATAATGAAGAAGCAGTAGTTTAGAATGTTCTCAATCCTGACTACACATAAGAATCACCAGTGGTCTTCAAAATATAGATGCCCAAGGCCATCTCAGGTTTTTCCGATGTGTAACTGATAAAGAACCATCCTTGGCAGAATGGATCAGAGAGCAGGTCCTGGAGCCAGACAGCATGTACCTTATTAGCCATGTGAGCAGGGGAACATCTGTGACCTTTTCACTTTCTTAATCTATGGAACTAGAGGATAATAGCATCAAGAACATTGGGATATTATAAGGATTAAATGAATCAATAAATGTAAAGCCCTTAGAAGAAAATTCAGTGAACGTCACTGTTATTGTTATAGTTATTATTATCATGAGTTACCTGTAATCAAAGGCTTGGCAATTTTAAGTCCCTTCTCTTTACTTTTGTCATTTCAAATTAGTTAAAATGGTGGTGTCTCCACCTAAGTGGTTTTCATCAAGCTATTTCTTCTACTCAAAATGATGCATTCATTTTTGTGAGAATGCATGACAATATAGCCACTTTGGAAAATGGTTGGCTGTTTTTTTTTTTTAAATAAAATTATAGATATTTACTTCATAGTAATATGCCAATGTCAGTTTCTTAATTTTGACAATAGTTCCACAAAAACTGTATTAAGATGTTGACAATAGGAGAAACTAGATACCAGAACTCTGTACTTAGTATCTTTACAACTTTTCTGTAAATACAAATCTGTTCCAAATTAAAATTTTTTTAATTAAAGGAACAAGTCATTTATTTCCAGTCATGATTAAATAATAGGGACCAGATTTACCCAATTGCTATAAGCAATAAAAAAACTGAATGTATTATATGAAATAATTATTTTCAGATACTGACAAGAGGCAGCTAGAGAGAGAAAAAACAAGTGAGGTGAACAACTCACTTGTTGTTCACAACAAATTGTGGCAAATTTGCCTAGAGGCAAATTGTGGACCGTGGATACCAAACAAAGAATCCAAGTCTCACGGAGTTACGAAGATACATAGCAGAGTTCAGGGATCCTGAAGCAGCTGGAAGTTGTGGAGTACAGTTCTGGAGAAGGTACTACTGATAAAAGAAAACAAAAAAACAAAACTTCAAGGCAGCCTTTGACTCTTAGTTGAATTCTAAAATGCATTCCAGGCAAAAACGTAACTGAAAACCTTACAGCTGAACAGTCCACAGAACTCATACAGGGCTAGAAAGCACTCAAGTTCTGAGCAGCAAGTGTACCAAATCCTTGTTGATCATTTTGTGCATTTAAATGAGATCCTCAAAAGGCCTTCTGTGGGTAATAGGGCTAAACTATCCCTACAGTAGAGGTTACTCTAGATCTGTCCTAACAAAGCATAAAGACAGACCATGAAAGGATCATACTAAATTGCAAACAATTTTAAAGCCAGAATAAAGCACCACAAAAAGGAAGACAACAAAGTGTAACACTCAGTAATTAACATTTATAAGGTCCAGCATCTAATGAAAAAGTGCTAAGAATCAGGAAAATATGACCAATAACCAGGATAAAAAATAGTTACCACAAATAGACTTTATCTGGTATGACACAGATAAAGCAATTAGCAAATAAAAACTTTAAAACATAAATAATAATCATACTCAGGTATTCAAAGAAAAACATTAATATTGTAAGACAAATGTTAACATATAAAGAAGACTCAAATAGCACTTCTAGAATTCAAATATGAAAAATAAAAATTCCACTAGGTGGGATTAACAGCAAATTAGATATTGAAGCAGAAAATATTACTAACTCTGAAAATAGAGAAACATAATTTGTCCTAAATGAAGCACATTAAAAAAAATAAAGACTGAAAACAACTGTAACTGTGTGTCAGTAATTATGGGACAATATCAAACTAACAACAGGTAAGAGTCCCAAAAGTAGGGACCAGAGATAAGGGCATACAAATAAATATCTAAAGAAATAATGTTTAAAAATTTCAAATTTGATGCAAGCTATAAAGACACAACCTTTCAGGGATTACGGCCTTGTCGTGGTGAAGAGGCTTGCATGATTCAATGGAGCTATAAGCCATGCCACGCAGGGCCACGCAAGACAGACGGGTCATGTTCTGAATGGAACAACTGACTGGTTCAAATTTGGGAAAAGAGTAAGACAAGCTGTATATTGTCACCTTGCATATTTAACTTATATGCAGAGTATATCCTGGGGCTTCCCAGGTGGTGCAGTGGTAAAGACTCCTCCTGCTAACGCAGGAAAAGCCAGAGACGTGGGTTTGATCTCTAGATTGGGAAGATCTCCTAGAGAAGGAAATGGCATTCTGCTCCAGTTTTCTTGCCTGGAAAATTCCACGGACAGAGGAGCCTGGCGGGCTACAGTCCATGGGGTCACAAGGTGTCGGACATGACTGACCGACTGAGCATGCACAGACACAGAGTACACCATGCAAAATGCCAGGCTGCATGAATCACAAGCCGGAATCACGACTCCCAGGAGAAACAGCAACAACCTCAGATATGCAGATGATACTCTTCTAGTGGCAGAAAGTGAAGAGGAACTAAAGAGCCTCTTGATAGGTATGCAAAGGGAGAGTGAAAAAGCTGGCTTGAAAATCAATATTAAGAAACTAAGATGGGCATGCAGTCCTATCATTTCATGGCAAACAGAAGGGGAAAAAGTAGAAGCAGTGACAGATTTTCTTTTCTTGGGCTCCAAAATCACTGCGGACGGTAACTGCAACCAGGATATTAACAGAATCTTGCTCCTCAGAAGGAAACCTCTGACAAATTTAGACAGTGTATTAAAAAGCAGAGACATCAGTTTGCTGACAAAGGTCCCTATGGTCAAACGTATGGTTTTCCCAGTAGTCATGTATGGATGAGAGTTGGACAATAAAGAAGGCTGAGTGCCAAAGAACTGATGCTTTTGAATCGTGGTGCTGTAGAAGACTCTTGAGAGTCCCTTGGACTGCCAGTCAATCCTAATGGAAATCAACTCTGGGTATTCATTGGAAGGACTGATGCTGAAGTTTAAACTCCAATATTTTGGTCACTTTATGTGAAGAGCTGACTCACTGGAAAAGATTCTGAGAAAGACTGAAGGCAAAAGGAAACAGGAGCAGCAGAGGATAAGATGTTTAGATGGCATCATCGACTCAATGGACATGAATCTGAGCAAACTCTGAGAGATAATGGAAGACAGAGAAGCCTGGTGTGCTTTAGTCCATGGGGTCACGAAGCATCGGACACAGCTTAGCGACTAAACAACGACAACAACAAAGACAAAAACCCAAGATGCTCAGTGAATGTCAAGGACAATCATACGTCAAGCGAATCATAACAAATTCCTGAAAACCAATGTAAGAAACAGAAATTCTTCAAAGTAGCCCAAGGAGAAAAGAACTCTACATACTGTGGAAGAAATATAGGAACGTCTCTTCAGAAAGTATGCAAGCCAGAAGACAAAGAACACCAAGAAAATGTTGAAAGGAAAGAAGTAACCGACAACCAAGAACTCTAATTCCAGAAGACTATATATATATATGTGTATATGTATACATATATATACATATTTCAGAATTATGAAGCAGAATGTAAAGTAAGAAACTAAACAACTTTTAGCAGAGTAAAACACTATACAACTTAAAAAGCAGAGACATTACTTTGCTGACAAAGGTCTCTCTAGTCAAAGCTTTGGTTTTTCCAGTAGTCGTGTATGGCTGTAAGAGTTGGACTATAAAGAAAGCTGAGTGCCAAAGAATTGATGCTTTTTAACTGTAGTGTTGGAGAAGACTCTTGAGAGTGAGTCCCTTGGACTGCAAGGAGATCCAACCAGTCCATCCTAAAGGAGATCAGTCCTGAATATTCATTGGAAGGACTGATGCTGAAGCTGAAACTCCAATACTTTGGCCACCCGATGCGAAGGACTGACTCCTTGGGAAAGACCCGAAGCTGGGAAAGACTAAAGACAGGAGAATATGGGGATGACAGAGGATGAGATGGTTGGATGGCATCACCAACTTGATGGACATGAGTTTGAGCAAGCTCCAGGAGTTGGTGATGGACAAGGAAGCCTGGCGTGCTGCAGTCCAAGGGGTCACAAAGAGTCGGACACGACTGAGTGACTGAAATGAACTGAAGAACTCTAATTCCAGAAGGCAATATATATATATATATATACATATATATATATTTCAGAATTATGAAGACGAATGTAAAGTAAAAAACTGTACAGCTTTTAGAGGAAAAAAAGCAGAAGAAAGTCTTTAGAGCCTAGGATTAGAAAACATTCTTATACTTGATACTAAAAACATGATACATAAAAGCAAAAATTTTCATGTGGACCTCATCAAAAAGTAAAACTTTTGCTCTGCGAAAGAACATGAAAATAGAAAGTATACAATGGGAGAAAATATTTGTAAACAGCATAACCAACCAAGGACTGGTTTCCAGAATATATAAAGAATTCTTAAAATTCTTACAACTAAAAAAAGGACTCAAATAGAAAATGTACAATAGCCAAGAACAGACATTTCACTGAAGAAAAGATAAAGATGACAAGTATTTTAAAAGATGTCAAATGTTGTTAGGCATTAGAGAAATATAAATTAAAATCACAATTAGATAAAACCACACATCTATCAAAATGAAAAAACATGTTAAATAATGACATCAAAATAACACTGGTAAGATGTGGAGAAACTGGAACAATCACACACTACTAGGGGAGAATGTAAAATGGTACAGAACAACCTGGAAAATTATTTGGAAGTTTTTAATGAAATTACAAATTCAGATGAAAAGTGGCAGAGTAAGGACCTCCAAAACTTCTCTTTTCATAAAATTAACAAGAATACTGCCAAAAATTATTCATAAGCTACATGTACAAAACTTTGGAAATTAAACTCAAAGACTTGCAGTAACAAAGGGAGAGTTTGTTTAAGGAAAGCGAAAGCGGCAAGGAGAAGACGAGGCTGTGACCTTGGGGCATTTTGCCTTGCCCTGGCCCTACCCCCAGCTCTCCAGCACTGCAGGGCCTGGAAACACTGCGGTCACTTTCCCCTTTACCTGCAGTGGCCTGGCCAGCACCGGGAGGGACAGACCCAAGCTGCAGTTCACTCCCAGAGAACCGTCATTTGACTGTCTCATGGTTCCCTCAAAGACCCCACTTGCAAGTCTGTTTTTAACTTGATCTGACTACAAGCTTGCCCAGTACAAAAACACTCTCCCCAGTTGTGATAAATTACAGGCAACTGTTTTAACTTCACTGCTGCCTAAGACAGTAGATAACAGCTGGAGCAAACAACAGACAACCAAAAACCTTAAACAAAAAAAATGGGGAAGGAGATTTACAGAGGAACTTTGAAAAACTGGCGTATTTCTAGAAATATACAAGGTCACATGCATGCCCAGAGTTGCACATATGCTCAGGAAAAGATCTGAGAAACCCTAAGCTCTCAACTCTACTGAAATTGAAGCTCTTCGTAAGAAATGAAGAAGGGCTTCCCTGGTGGCTCAGATGGTAAAGAATCTGCCTGCAATGCTGAAGACCTGGGTTTGATCCCTAGGTTGGGAAGATCCCCTGGAGTAGGGAATGGCTACCCACTCCAATATTCTTGCCTGGAGAATCTCATGGACAGAGGAGTCTGGCAAGCTACAGCCCACAGGGTTGCAAAGAGTCAGACACCACTAAAGTGATTTAGCACACACAGCACACATAAGAAGTGAAGTCTAAAGCAAAGCTGTCAACTGTCTACCTGACTGAGAGGGGAAGGTATGCCACAATACATACACAGAGACCTCAGCAAAGACTGGGAGACTTAGCAGATTCAGGTTGTTAAAGAAATCTCTGCTTAATCATTAGCTGACCACTAAAGTAACTGACCGGATACTTAAAAAAATAATAATAAAAAGGAAAGGGGAAAAAAAAAAAAGAACAGAGAGTAGGGGAACTCCTTCTATAAGGGCCAAAACAATTGTGATACCAAATCCAGACAAAGGCATAACCAGAAAAGAAGACTACAGACCATTATCTCTTATGAATACAGATGCAAAAATCTTCAACAAAATACTAGCAAGGCAAATCCAGCAACATATAAAAAGGATTATACTCCGTGAGCAAATGAAAATTATCCCCAGTAACGCACAGCAGGTTCAACACACAAACATTAATAAAAACATATGATCATCTCAATAGATGAAAGAAGGAAAGATTATCTGATAAAACCAAATATCTTTTCTACTAAAAACAGAAAATAAAGTATAGAAGAGAATTTCCTCAGTTACAATATGGGGACCTATGAAAAATCCAAAGCTAACACACTTAATGGCAAAAGACTAAAAACTTTCCCCCTAAGATCAACACAAAGATGCCCAGTCTTATCACTTCTATTCAACATTCTATATTCTAGCCAGGGCAACTAAGCAAGAAAAAGAAATAAAAGGTACATAGATCAGAAAGGAAGAAACACAACTCTTTATTGGTAGATGTCTTGATCTTGTTTACAGAAAACTGGAAGGAATTCAACAAAAACAAGAAAGAGCTAATAAATGAGTCTGGCAAAGTTGAAGGATATAATATCAACATATAAAAATCAACTGTGTTTTTATACTGTTGTTGTTGTTTTAGTTGCTAAGTCATGTCTGACCTTTGCATCCGCATGGACTAAAGCCTGCCAAGCTCCTCTGTTTATGGGATTTCCCAGACAAGAATTTTCCTATACTAGGTACTAAACAATTCTAAAGGGAAATTAAGAATATAATTCTATATACAAAAACATCAAAAAGAATAAATTTAACAGAAGAAATTCAGTATTTTTACACTAAAAAGTGTTCAATGTTCAAACTATAAAATTGTTGAAAGAAACTGAAGACCTAAATAAACAGAAAGATATCCCACATTCATGGATTAGAAGACATAATATTGTTAGGATGGCAATAATCCACAAATGATCTAAAGAGTCAATGCAATCATTATCAACAATAACAGCTGGCTTTTTTTTCTTTTATAAATTGAGAAGCAGATCTTAATATTCACATGGAAATGCAAGGGATTTAGAATAGCTAAAATCATTTTGAAAAACAAGAATAATGTTGGAGGATCCATACTTCTCAATTTCTAAACCTATTACAAAGCTAGAGTAATCAAGTCTCTGTGGTACTGGCAAAAAGATAAGACATACAGATCAACAGAACAGAATTGAGAATCAAGAAATATGCCTATGGGCCTATGTGCCCCGGGAAAAGAACAAGCAGTCTCAATAAATGGTGGTAAGATAACTAGATATCCCACACAAAAATAGAGCTTTACATCTCTACATCACATAATATGCAAAAATTAACTCAAAATGTATCAAGACTTAAATGTAAAAGCTAAAACTATACGATTTAAATAAGAAAATGGAGGTAAATCTTCATGACACTGGATTACAAAATCTTTCAGACATAACAAAACACAAACAATTTATCAAAAAAAGTAAAAGATAAATCACACAGAACAGGAGAAAATATTTGCAAATCATATATATGATAAGGGTCTAGTATCTCAAACATATAAAACACTCTTAGAACTGAACAACAAAAAGACAACTATTATCATTTTTAAATGGACAACAGGTTTGAATAAATATTTCCCCAAAGAAAACACATACATGACCAATAAGCACATGAAAAGACATGATTAGCCATTAGAAACAATACAAATGAAAACTGTAAGAAATCAATTTACACATCCTAGGGAGACTATAATCAAAAGTACAGAAAATAACAAGTGTTGATGACAATGTGGAGAATCCTCACATATTGTTGGTAGAACTACAAAACAGTACAGTCTCTTTGGAAAACAGTTTGGCAGTTCCTCAAACGTTAAACATAGAGTTATCACTGCATTCCACTCCTAGGTAAAAACCCCAGAGAACTAAAAATAAATGTTCATAACCAAACTTCTACATAAATGTTTACAACTGCATTATTCACCATAGCCAAAATGTGGAGATAAGTCAAACGTCTACTGACTAAAAAATGGATAAACAAAATGATGTCTATTCATTCGATGGAATATTATTCAGCCATAAAAAGAATGGATTCTGAAATATGCCATGACGTAGACGACACATGCTTAAACAGCCAGACGTAAATAGTCACATGTTGCATGATTCCACTTATGTAAAATGGCCAGAATAGGAATATCCATAGAAACAGAAAGCAGATTATTGATCACTAGGGAGTTACAAGGAATTAGGAGAGGGGAATGATTATTAATCATCATTTAGGGTGATCAAAGTGTTCTGGATTAGACAGTGATAACGGTTGTTCAATCTTGTGTAGATACCAAAACCAATGAACCATACACTTTTAAAGTGTATGATTAAATTTTTATGTAAATCATAATTCAATTTAAAAAATGAAACAAAGAATTTTCATATGATTCAGCAATTAAACGCTTAAGCATTTATCTCAGAGAAATGAAAACTTACTCATATGCCAAAAAACATGTACATGAATGTTTGTAGGAGCTTTAGGCATAATAGCTAAAAATGAAACTAATATGTCCTTCAGTAGGTGAATGGACAAACTCTATTACATCCATACTGTGAAACATAACTCAGCAACATAAAGGAACTACTGCTACATGCAACTACTTAAATAGGTCTCAGGGGAATTATGCTGAAAAAAAAGCTAGCCCTGAAAGGCTGCATACTGTATGATTTATAAAACATAAAAAATTCAACTGACCAGGTTATAGAGATGGAGAACAGAGTAGCAGTTGCCAGGGTTTGGGGACATGGGGAATGTGATTATAAAAGGGTAAAAAATTAGGAAAACAGAATAATATTAGTAGATTGTAGTATTGTCAATTTCCTGGTGGTGATCTTATACTATAGTTACGTAAAACATGAATACTGCTAGAACCTAAAAGAGTACACAAGGATGTTTATGAATTACTTCTTATGTGTGATACCACCATTATCTCAAAGCAAAAAGCTCAATTTTTTTTTTTTTTAAAAAGGGACAAATGAAGACTTTTTTTTCCAAGTAAATCAAATCTGATAGAATATAGAAACTAATATAAAAAGACATTTTCTCATTTTTAAGTTTCTTTAAGAATTTAAATGCAAAATTTATATAACAGTGTATTTCACCAGATACCAATTTTATCTCTCAGCTACAAATCTACCTGTTATGACATATTGGAGCTGGACCCTGTCAAAATTTCTCCTTTGCTAACTGATCTAATGTTAGGACTAATGTTATCAAAAGAAGGTGTTAGAGTGACTCTGAAAGGTGAGAATAGCAGGAAGGCACCTCTCTGGGTCCGGTCCTCTTTCCATTTTTTATTCCGCACAGAGCCAAGCCCCAGCAGCCCTCCTGGACCACTTTAAGCCACATCTCAAACCACGAACGCCCCAAGCTGAACTCAGTTTTGCAGCATCTCTGGCTGTTATCCTCAGGCCACGCTCCTCACCCAACAATGCGCTTCTATAAGTGACTTCAACTGGCCTCACGGAACCATCTTCCCACTGCGCGGCCACCGCTGTACTAGCTCTGCCATGGTCTCAGGCAGCTGCCTCCTCACTGTCAGGCTTTTAATATGCCAGCTCTGGATTATGAATACTACTCCTGCAACAGTTAGATGATGTTACAGATCTGCTCTGGCCTAAATCAGAAGGCAAGGATCTTCACCACGTGAATGCTATCCGCTTTGTGGTGGTCCTATCTTCTTCGAAGAGGTCTAACCTTGGCCTAGGGTTTGCAACTCTCCTAAGTCTTTAGTTCCTTCACTGTCCAGTTCTCTAGGTACAGATCTACTTTTTTGTACTCACTAATTCTGAGTACCACGGAGTCCTTTTTAACCTCTTTTAGTAGTTAATAACATTTTACTAGTTAACAATTCTTTAATTTTCCCTGCTTAAATTAGTGGTATAGTTTCTAACTGGACCTTGACTGATATATATGGTTTACACATACATAGATATCTCTCTCTCACAACACTCACACACATGTAAAACATAGGACAACAGCACAAAGGATAGGAGGGATGAACTGGATGCATTGATCCAAAGTTCTTATATTAAATGTGAAGTAGTATGTTATGTGAAGGTAGATTATAATAGGTTAAAGAAACATAAACCTTTCAATATTGAAATGAAGTAGAGTTAATACATCAATAATGGTAATAAAACATAATCTTAAAATAACACTGAAATAATTTAAAAGAAGAACACTAAAGAGGGGAAAAATAATAGAGAACAATCGGGACAAATAGAAAAAACAATTGTTAAGATGGTGAACTTAAACTCAATCCTATCAGTAATCATATTAAACATAAATAGTCTAAATATTCCAGTGGAATGAGCCAGATTGCTAGACGGGTCAAAATCAAAGAACCAACTAATGCTGACTTCAAGAAACCCACTTGAGTTATAAAGGCAAAAACAGATTCAAGTAAAAGAATGTGAGTTTCAATTCCAGTACAGCAGAATGAACTTCTACTAGACTGATGCTCTGACAACTAAAACGCTGAAGAGCACACACAGACAAAATGACCCTCAGGCACTGCAACAGTGAACAAAAAGCCAGCTCCGGAAGAGAGGCAAAAAGTGAAGAATGACACTGGGTAAGTCTGAGTTTCATCTTTTTTTTTTTTCTTAATAGCAGTTAGTCTAAGGAAAGGGACAAACAGTTACCACAAAAAGTGGCTAAAATTCCAAAAGAAAACTGCAGTCTTGCTAGCCAAAATGAGGACAGAGTTCAGGGCAACAATGGTCCCTGACAAACAGAGAATACCAGAAAACAAACAAACAAACAGGGAGGGGAAACCCCAAATCCTATGTATAAACTTTGCCTGAATCGGTGGCTTATTCCAAAACCATTTGTATTGGAAAAAACTATAACTAAAGATAAAAGAACTGGACTGAGATTTCAGTTGCCTTCCAAAAGGCACTTTACTGTTTTGAGTCAACCAGGGAAACCACTGAAACAAAACATCAACACTCTTCAAAGAAATTAACAGAAGTTAGTCTCTAACACATATATCCTCAATTGTCAGAATATAATCTAAAAGTACTTAACATATGAACACTCAGGAAAATGTCAATGACAATAAACAATGTATAGCAACCCCAAGACAACCCTGATGCTGGGAAGTAGCAGACAACTCTCTAAAAGTAGTTGTTATAATTATGCATAGTGATCTAAAGTAAAATATGTCTTAATTAAAAGATAAGGAAATCTTAGCAGAGAAACAGAAACTAAAAAAGGATGAAAGAAAGAATATTCTAGACTGAAATGTTTTGATTACTGTAGCTCTGAAATACTATCTAAAGTCTAAAAGGGTTATACCTCCAGCTTTGTTCCGTTTTCCTTAGGACTGCTTTGGTAAGCCTGAGTCTTTTGTAGTTCCATATAAATTTTAGGATTATTTGTTCTAGTTCTGTGAAAAATGTTATGGGTAATGTGATAGGTATCACATTAAATCTGTAGATTGCTTGTGTGGTATGGCTATTTTAACTATATTAATTCTACCAATTCAAGATCTTGGAGACAGATCAATATAATGATTCAATCTAAGTGCAGAGAAAAAAAGGAGGAAACATGAAGTCCCTCAGCAGTATGTACGACAATATCAACAAGATATATGTAAACTGAGTCCAATAAAGACAGAGAGGAAAAGGTGCATAAAAAGTATTTGAGGAAATAATGGTTGAAAATGTCCCAAATTTGGGAAAAGACATAAATTCACTGATTCAAGTAGCTCAGCAAACTCCCAGATAAATACAAAGAATATTATACCAAGGCACATCACAGTTAAATTGCTAAAAGCCAAGATCAAAAGAAATTCTTCAAAGAAGTCAGAGAAAAATGATATATTACACACACATGGAGAATGATAAAAATTCCACTGACTTCTTATGAGAATCTATGGAGATCTGAAGATAGTCAAATACTTTCAAGAAGCTCAAAAAAATAAAAACTGTCAATCCAGAATTCAACTGCCATTGTGTAGATAATTCAGTTTGGAGTCTTATGTTGCAATCGTCTTCATCTTCATGACTGGTTCACCTTTTTTGCCTGAAGGCTTCAAGGATTTTTCCAGTAGACTTAAAAGTCTGAAAAAGCTTTTGAAAAAATGTCACACCCATTACTAATACAAAAATTCTTGAGAAAACAGGAATTAATAGTGCGGTAGGCAGCACCTAGGATGGTCCCCGGTGGTCCCCACTCCTCGGCATGCAGGAGAATGCCGACCTCCCCTTGAGTGTCACAGCAACAGTGATGCGATGTCACTTCCATGATTAGACTAGAAAGGGGCAAGGGCTCCTCTCTCACGTAGCCTCCTGTGCTCTTCTGCTTGCTCACTCTGATCGAAGTCAGCTGCCATGTTGTGAGCTACATGATAGAGGCTAAGTGGCGATGAACTAAGGGAGTTCTCTGGCCAACAGCCAGCAAGGAACTGACACCCTCAGTCTAACAACCTGCAAGGAATTGGTAGAATCCTGCCAACAACCATATGAGTGAACACAGATAGAGGATCTTTCCTCAGTTGAGCTTTCGGGTAAGTCAGCAGCCCTGGGCAACAATCTTGATTAGAGCCTTGAGAGAGACACTGAAGCAAAGGGATCCAGCTAAGCCAAGCCCAGATTCTGGACCTTCAAAAAATACAAGAGAATAAGTGTTTATTCTTTTAACTACCCCTACATTTTAAGCAACTACATTTTGAGATAATCTATTGAGCAGCAATAGATTATTAACACAGATGGATATTTACTTAACACATAAGAATTGTGTTAACTGTAAGGCCAGCATCTTTCTTAGTGGAGAAAACCTGGAGGTATTCCCACTAAGGTCTGAAAGAAGACAAGGATACCTACTAC
>NW_024080543.1:187790-202415 GCF_014754425.2 Oryx dammah
GGAGGTATTCCCACTAAGGTCTGAAAGAAGACAAGGATACCTACTACATCAAATACAATTTTACACTGCTCTGGAGAAGGAATAGTCAATGCAATCAGAATAGAGAAAATAAAGATTTGGAAAAGAAGAAATAACACTGTATTTTCAGACATGAGAGTAAGTATACCTGGAAAATTCTGGAGAATCAATGATAAAACTAACTCAAACAATAGAAGATTTCAGGAAGGAGCATGATATAAAGTTAATATGCAAAAAACCATAGTGCTCCTATAACAAAAATTACCCAGTTAGAAGATATAACAGATAAGAAAAATCATTTACACAGCAAAAAAATTAAACATTTAGGAAAAAACTATTAGAAATGTTCAAAATCTATATGGAGAAAAATATAAAGTTATCTATTAAGGATAGAAAAGTAGGGCTAAAAAATGTTAATACATCCCTGTTCTTAGAAATATATACTAAAGTAGTTAGGGGTGAAAAACCACACTTCAGAAAAAAAAAATAAATGCACATATAATATATTTAAAGAGAATGAAAACAAAAACTTGATAAACCAAATAGGGCAGAACATCACTGAAGATATGTTGCAATGCAAACTACTATAGCCACTATGGAGAACAGTGTGGAGATTCTTTAAAAAACTGGAAATAGAACTGCCTTATGACCCAGCAATCCCACTGCTGGGCATACACACCGAGGAAACCAGAATTGAAAGAGATACGTGTACCCCAATGTTCATCGCAGCACTGTTTATAATAGCCAGGACATGGAAGCAACCTAGACGTCCATCAGCAGATGAATGGATAAGAAAGCTGTGGTACATATACACAATGGAGTATTACTCAGCCATTAAAAAGAATACATTTGAATCAGTTCTAATCAGGTGGATGAAACTCGAGCCTATTATACAGAGTGAAGCAAGCCAGAAAGAAAAACACCAATACAGCATACTAATGTATATATATGGAATTTAGAAAGACGGTAACGATAACCCTGTATGCCAGACAGCAAAAGAGACACAGATGTATACAACAGTCTTTTGGACTCTGAGGGAGAGGGAGAGCGTGGGATGATTTGGGAGAATGGCATGGAAACATGTATAATATCATATATGAAACGAACTGCCAGTCCAGGTTCGATGCAAGATACAGCATGCTTGGGGCTGGTGCACTGGGATGACCCAGAGGGATGGTATGGGGAGGGAGTAGGGAGGGGGGTTCAGGATTGGGAACACGTGTACACCTGTGGTGGATTCATGTTGATGTATGGCAAAACCAATACAATATTGTAAAGTAATTAGCCTCAAATTAAAATATATAAATTTAAATTAAAAAATAAATAAACAAAGTGAACCTAATCCAGAAGAAACAATCAAACAAGACATCTAAAAAAAAAACAATCTTGAGGGGAAATTGGGATAATTTAAATATGAACTGTATATTAAATGATATTATTGAATTAATACTTTTCTTAGACCTAAAAATAATAAAATTACGTGCAAGAATTTCTTTATTATTAGATACATAGGGGCTTCCCAGGTGGCACTAGTGGTAAAGAATCCACCTTCCAATGCAGGAGACACAGGAGACGTGGGTTCAGTCCCTAGTTGGGGAAGACTCCTTGGAGTAGGAAATAGCAACCTACTCCAGCATTCTCTGCCTGGAAAATTCCGTGGACAGAGGAGCCTGGTGGGCTACAATCCATGGAGCCACAGAGAGTCTAACACAACTGAGTGCACGCGCACACACACACACACTATAATGTGTGCAATCTGTGTAAGAGAGACAGGGAGAAAAGGAAAGGAAAGGAGGGAAAGAGGGGGAGTAAAGAGAGAGTAGAAGGAGGAAAGAGAGGAAGGAAATGAAGCAAAATGTTAACTCGTAACATTTAGGTGAAGGCTGTACAGTTGGTCCTTGAACAAGAGGGTTTAAAGTGCACAGGTCCAATTACATTCTGATTTTTTTCCAACACATTTCTACTAAGTACTACACCATCCAAGGTTGTGTGAGTCCACAGATGTGGAACTGTGGATGTGGATGTTAGGGAAATTAAAAAGTCTTGTTTAGGCTTCAGAAACAAAGCAGAGCAGGCCTCTGACCTTGCTTCTAACCTGCCTGGACACTGCCCTGACTGTGAGTGACTGTCTTCTGTGAATGCAAGACTGGCAGCATCATAGATAAGACAGGGGATGAATCTTGAGATTGTTGAGCCTCTGGAGGGGAGCTGGCCAACCAAGTCCCAGGTTTAAAAACATTCCAAGTTTTATGCATTAACATGAAATCAGAGCTGCTATTTGCTCACAGATTGATGACTGCCTCCTGGGATTGTGGGACCCGAACTGCGATCTCTAAAGTCTAACCCGCTGAGCAGAAACGCGCCTGGGACATTTTCCCAGTTGAGATTCCTGATATGCTGTGTCATGGGACTTGCCACTGCTGTTTGAGTCTGGATGTTGGTGAGAATTCAGTTTGGTGATGTATCCTCTGCTGTTTTCTATTTCTCTTTTCTTTCAATCTTAGTATACTGAAAGTAAGCTAGATAATTCTCTAATAAATATTGGTTATTATGTATTTGTACAGAACGAGTATATGTATCGATGTGAGAGTTGGACTATAAAGAAATCTGAGGGCCAAAGAATTGATGCTTTTGAACCGTGGGGTTGGAGAAGACTCTTGAGAGTCCCTTGGACTGCATGGAGATCCAACCAGTCCATTCTAAAGGAGATCAATGCTGAGCGTTCATTGGAAGGACTGATGTTGAAGCTGAAACTCCAATACTTTGGCCACCTGATGCAAAGCACTGACTCATTTGAAAGACTCTGATGCTGGGAAAGATTGAGGGTAGGAGAAGGGGACGACAGAGGATGAGAAGGTTGGATGGCATCACCAACTCGATCGACATGAGTCTGGGTAAGCTCCGGGAGTTGGTGATGGACAGGGAGGCCTGGAGTGCTGCAGTCCATGGGATCACAAAGAGTACGACACGACTGAACTACTGAACTGAGCTGATAGAACAAGTGGCTTATTTTGTTAACAAATCCTTTGAACCTGAGACAAAAGCGAAAGCTTTTGGCAAAACAATGGAGGACTATAAAGTTATACCTGGATTTTCAACTATGAGAGGATGGCACCTCTAACCTCCACGTTAGGTCAACTGTATGGATGTTCATTGTACTGTGCTTCCAACTTTTTTGTTGGTCAGAAATTTTTCAAAAATAAAAGGTTGGGTAAAATGACAGAGACTTCTGGCTTATAGATGAAGGTGTAAAATTAGCTCTCTCTAATTTACTTCCTGAAAATCATGCCAAATAATAAAAAGAACTAGAAAAGGTGATGCAAATTCCTCCCTTGACAAAATTAGGAGGCAGGTAGAAAGAAAGGGAAATACAAGATATGGAAATTTCTTATCTTCCTTAGTCAAGAGATAAAGTCGATATACTAAAAACAAAGGTGTAAATGCATTTTTAAAAGATACGGTATTTAGTACTATGGAGGTAATCATCAAAAGAACTAAAACAAATGCAGGATGTAGGGAAGGAGGCTTTTACTCTATATTTTAAATCTTTTATACCATCAGGCTGTTTATATCAGTAACATATGTAGTAGTAGTAACACTACTAACAATCACACGCTAAGCCACTTCAGCTGTGTCCCACTCTGTGACCCCCCCATGGACTGTAGCCCTCCAGGCTCCTCTGTCCATGGGATTTTCCAGACAGGCAGGAATATTGAAGTGGATTGCCATTTCCTTTTCCAGGGGATCTTCCTGACCCAGATATCAAACCCACATCTCCTATGTCTCCTGCATTGGCAGGTGGGTTCTTTACCATTAGTGCCAACTGGGAAGCCCAATACTCCCAATTCCATGGACTATCCAGAAGGATTCTGTGACCAAGATGCTGCAAGAAAAAAAAATGTATCTTTCATCATCTTTACTACCCTGAAGTAAGATATTTAAAACATAAATGTAAATGTTAAGATACTTTAAAATACGATTGGGTTTAGCAGAAACACAGGTCTATCTACATGAGCACCGTGATCATAATACCAAAAAATAATAAATTAATACATTAAAATATTCCCTATTATTTAAAATAACTTAAAATTATGTTCATTCTTGTCTTTTTTTTAAAAAAAAATTTTTTTGAATAAACAGACTCACAGTTCCACAAGGTTAGGAAGCTTCTGAGCAAGGTTTTCTGGCTGAAAATTAAAAACTCAGAATTAAATTTTATTTTTGAAAACTGTATAAACATTTCTAAACAGCTTAAATACAAAGTACTACCTTTTGAAGGGCTGTAAATTTTGACAAAAGGTGAAAATAATACATCAGCAGGTCTGGCTTTATGCTTACATAGATCAAACTACAATTTAAATGTATACATTTAAAATCCATATCCCCTGGAGAAACCAGATCTCATATTCCATGGTCACAGAAGAAATAAAAATGTTTTAACAGACACAGACAGAGGGAATAGCACCATATGACGCTAGGGCCAGCGGTGGGAGGGATGCAGCTACAAAGCCAAGGAACACCACAGGCAAAGCACCCTGACCCGCCCCTGGGAGCTCAGAGAAAGGAACAGACTCTTCCTCAAAGCCACAAAAAGGAACTAACCCAACCAGCACCGTGGTTTTGAACTTCTGCCCTCCACAACTGTGAGACAGTAAATTTCTGCTATTTTAAGCCACCTAGCCTATGTAATTCATTACAGTAGCCCTAAATATAATAATACCAACCCCTTGTCAAACCAAAATCCCAAACTACTTCTGACATCGCAGAAGGCCAGACACCAAGATATAACTAAATTCAGAATAAACAGAGTAAGCTGGAGCTCAGGTGGCCTAAGGGAGGTCACATCTGGACCAGGTTCTGAGTAGGAGCGTGATGTGACAGGGACAGGAAGCAGGCCACAGGGAGGAGGGGAAGGGAGTTGGGGCTAAGCCCTGGGGAGAAGGAAAAGCCTCCTGTAAGTAACTGAAAGTCAGCTTGCATCTGGTCTGTCTGTCTCTCTCTCTCTCTCTCTCTCACACACACACACACACACAGACAGGAGTTGTTAAGACTGAAAGAGCACACTGAGTCAGGAGTAACATTTTTTTTTAATTCTACACTAAAACGTACTATAGAATTAAGCTAGATATCAATAACAAAGAATCAGGAATGGTTTTTTAAAAGAAATTATGACTAACTTGAGGCTTGAAAGACATAACTATCAGGTTGCCATGGAGTTGGGAGGAGGAGTGTTCTGGTTAGCTTTCTAGGCACATGAATCAACATGTGAAAAGACAAAAGAGAGACAGGTGTCTTTAAGAAATCACAAACACAATTTGTTCTACTGTAACTGCCCGGCAGCACTCATGACAAAATCTTACATTTCAAAAGCACTTATAAAAATAATTGTCTCAATAGAAAAATAAAAGTTCAGGGGACTGTAAAATTTTAGATTTGTAACAAGTAATTTTTCTTACAGGAGCTTAGAAACAGTGATTATCATTAGGAAAAGGATAGTGCTGTTATTCTCCATCTACTTTTGTATCATCTGAATCTTTAATAATGAGCATATATGTCTTTTAAAATTAAGAAAATTAAAATGTAAAATGTACTATATAAATTGTTACACAACTGAGGACTCAGTCACATTATATGTAACTTAGGTTCTAAACACTCAATAAGAGAAATGCCATTAGTTTGGTATTTCTGGTATATCTGGGCCACAGAGAATAAAGCTATATAATTTTGAAGAGAGTACCAAGGAACAGTTCACAGGGTCTTATATTTTATACTAAGGAAAAACTATTTTTTTTAAATCTTGAACACAATGGTTTATTTTAATCAAGGAGACAAAGTTATTATTTTCATATTGGCATACTGATGTATTTACTTACCAACAGTATCCCAAGCTACTTACATATATAATAGCCCTCACACTTTCATAAGAACCAAATAGCACTGAATCTGAATACTGTTTTGAAGTCAGTGAAACATTTATTAAGTTTCCACTTTTGATAAAACACTTTTAGTTTTCAAATGCCAAAGCTGTGGTTCCTTTTCCCCTATGTTTTGACATCAATATCTGCAATGAAGTCCTTCATGCCAAGTCTTTCCTTGAGCGCTGAGGAAAGTGCTTTTCTTGGATCTCAGTTTCCAAAATGTTTCTTTTAGTACTGGTATCTCCCTCAGAAAGAGGAATATACACTTGCACCTGTGGGGATACTTACAAGACATCCCAGGCAAACTAAAGCATTGAGAGGGTGACAGAGGAGAGGTAAGAAGCTTTCTGGCTGTTCCTCTTGAAAAGGAAAGGCTTGTCAGGAAAAGAAGTGCTATTAGACCTCAACTAGACTGATCTGCTATAATATCAATACCATATCTGGCTAATTACAGGACCCATGGTCATTCTTTACAGATGCCTTCTTGGCTCTTACCAGACTATTGCAATTTTTCCATGACCAACTAGTTACCTCTGTGAGATATTTACCTACACACACAATTAAGCACTGCATAATGTTTCTGCTGCCATTACTGCATCACTATATGTTTCGCAATAAGTACATTGTGTTTTAATTTAAAAATAAGCACACCAACCTTGAGAAAATTGGCAGCTCATTAGGAAGCTGGGTTCAAAAAAAAAAAAAAAAGGCAAAAAGCCTGGTAAAGAATCAGCCTGCTGCATAGGCAGTGGCTGACATCTACTGGTGTTCTAAAATATCATTCTCTGCTTCCTAGTGGTACATTTTAGCAATGAAAACTAAATAATATGAGAAACACTATATATTTTAATTTTCCTATTTCCATAGTTTATGAAAAGTAGGTAAGAGACTGGATCACTATATATTAACATCAACATTGTTGTTACTCTGTGAGTAACTAAGGAGCTTCCCAGGTGACTCAGCTGGTAAAGAATCTGCCTGCAATGCTGGAGACCCAGGTTTGATTCCTGGGTCAGAAAAATCACCTGGAGAAGGGAACGGCAACCCACTCCAGTGGGAAATCTTGCCTGGGAAATCCCATGGACAGAGGAGCCTGGCGGGCCCCAGTGCATGGGTCATGAAGAGTTGGACACAGCTAAGTGACTAACACACAGAGCAACTAAGGTCTAATGCTGGATTACAGATGCCACACAAATAGGACTCAGGCTACTAAGTTTTAAATGTTTTCAAATTTTAAAATCCTGATTAAGAGTAATAATCTTAAAGTGCCTTACAAAACTATTATTACTATTTCCTTCTTTTTCACAAATTTGACATACAAAAGTTTTAACAGATAAACAATCTGTACCCAAACTCATTGAGTATGAATACTTCCTTCTAAATTAATTTAAAATTGTTTTATAAATCAAACCAAAATTCCCATCATTAAATCTCATATTATCACTTAATATTTTTTTCTTTACAAATAATGTAAAAGTAAACTTCAGTAAACACAGTATAAAATTCACTTCAAATCTTGAATCAATGATGCTTTACCATGTACTTTTATGGAAAACTTACAACCTCCTTAAATGGTAATATTTTAAAATTGTGTATCTTGGAACAAATACTTCAAATATGTTGCAAACACACGTTCAATTGCATTCGCTTATAGTCACTGTGTACCACTTACTTTCCTTTCTCCTTCTGGGCAACAGGCAGGATTGCACTTAAGCTCAACATGGTTAAGTAACTTGCTTTGGTCAATGGAATTATGTCAAAGTAGAGACCTTAGAGAGTTTGCATATGAGAGGTCCACAGTGACCTTTACCAGCTTTCATCCCTGAGTAAAAATACCATGAACCAAAGTCCCCAAGAGATCTGCGAGAGTAGTGCAGTATGAAAAAAAAAAAAAAAATCACTAAATCACTAGGATTCAGGGTTCAGCAAACTATGCTCCATCCTACCTCGAACAACACATTTCAAAGAAGTCCTGAATTAAATGCATAGTTTTATAGCAGTTATAAAAAGTAGAATAAAGTCAGACCTCTACTTCAAACCATATACCAAAGTTAACTAAAAATGGAGCTGCTGCTGCTGCTGCTAAGTCGCTTCAGTCGTGTCTGACTCTGTGCGACCCCACAGATGGCAGCCCGCCAGGCTCCCCCATCCCTGGGATTCTCCAGGCAAGAACACTGGAGTGGGTTGCCATTTCCTTCTCCAATGCATGAAAGAGAAAAGTGAAAGTGAAGACACTCAGTCGTGCCCGACTCTTAGTGACCCCATGGACTGCAGCCTACCAGGCTGTTCCATCCGTGGGATTTTCCAGGCAAGAGTACTGGAGTGGGGTGCCTTTGCCTTCTCCCAAAAGTGGATCTATCAATGACTTATATCTAAGTGCTAAAACAATAAAATTCATGGAAGAACCATGAGTAAATCTTCATGATCATGGGCCAAAAGCAGGAGCACCAATAGCAAAAACAGATCAGCCAGACTTCATCAAAATTAAAAAATTTTCTGCATAAGAGAACATTACAAGAAACCGAAAGGCAATATATAAAATGGGAGAAAATATCTGCAAATCATTTATCTGGTAAGTTGAACACTTACAACTCAACCACACACACACACACACAAACCAATCCCTTGAAAAATGGGCAAAGGATTTGAGAAGGCATTCTTTAAACAAGACAGGCAACCTGCCAATAAACACATGAAGACACCCAACTTCATTAGCATTAAAGTGAAGTCGCTCAGTCGTGTCCAGCTCTTTGGGGTCCCATAGACTGCAGCCTACCAGGCTCCTCTGTCCATGGGATTCTCCAGGCAAGAATACTGCAGTGGGTTGCCATTTCCTTCTCTAGGGGATCTTCCCAACCCAGGGATCGGACCCGGGTCTCCCGCATTGCAGGCAGACGCTTTACCATCTGAGCCACCAACATCTCATTAGGGAAATGCAAATCAAAACCACAATGAGGTACTACTTCAAAACCACCAGAATGGCCATAATTTGTTAAAAATGTAAACTTAACAACTATTGATGAGGAACTGAGAAACAGGAACCCTTGTACACTGCTGGCAGTAATGTAAAATGGAAAAGTTTGGCTGTTCCTCAAAAAGTTAAACATAGAATTGCCATAAGATTTCATATTTCTACTCCTATATATACCCAAAATAATTAAAAGCAGGTACTTAAACATTTACATGTATACCCATGTTCATAGAAGCAGTGTTTATAATAGCTATAAGGTGGGAACAACCCAGATGTCCATCAATGGACGAACAGATAAACAAACTGTGGTATACACACACTGTGGCTGCTACTGCTAAGTCGTTTCAGTCATGTCCGACTCTGTGCGACCCCATAGACAGCAGCCTACCAGGCTTCCCTGTCCCCGGGATTCTCTAGGCAAGAACACTGGAGTGGGTTGCTATTTCCTTTTCCAATGCATGAAAGAGAAAAGTGAAAGTGAAGTTGCTCAGTCGTGTCCAACTCTTAGCGACCCCACGGACTGCAGCCCACCAGACTCCTCCGTCCATGGGATTTTCCAGGCAAGAGTACTGGAGTGGGGTGCCACTGCCTTCTCCACACACTGTGGAATCTTTATTAAATCATAAGGAATGAAGGAATGATACACGCTACCACCTGGATGAAACTTGAGAACATTTTGCTAAGTGAAAAGAAGTCAGACACAAAGGTGATACGCTGAATGATCCCAATATATGAAATATCCAAAACAGGTAAATCCAGAGAGAGAGAACACAGACTGGCAGCTCCAGGCCTGGGGTATAGGGGGAGTAGGAAGAGACTGCTTAATAGGTAAGGGGCTTTGCTTTTGAGTGATGGTATGTTTGGAACTAAACAAAGGTGGTGTTGTGCAACACTGTATATTCTGAATGCTACTGATTTTTCACTTTAAAATGGTTAATTTTTCATGAAGTGAATTTCACCTCAATAAATTATTTTTAATTTTAATAGAGTTACTTCATTCAAAAACCACCACAACATACCCAACAAGCTTTCTAGTTGGATCAATAATTTGGTATCACTTTTTCTGGGCAAGCATACAGCATGAGTTCAATACCATGGGGTTATATGAGAACAACCAAAGAAAACCTCTTAACTACCAGGAATATTCATTCCTCCTCCAGTATTTCTCCTCCTTTTATGTATGTTATACAGTAAGATCTCTCAACAGTGAAGTCAGAAGCCCTGGCAGGCTAATGGGAACAGAGACAGACGAGCAGCCCCACCTTTCCTCGTCCACGATAGCGGACATGCCCATCACAGCCCTACTCACCATTTGCCCCACAATCTCCCTTAACATTTACCCTCTTATCTCTTGGCTCACTTCCATTAACTACTCAGTTTCTTCTCTTAAAATTTCTCTTGAAATAAATGTTAAGCAGACCAAAAAAGCACGAGCCTTGTCTTAAACACTTGTCTTATTTCCTTGATGTTTTCTGGAGACAGAAAACTACAGCAGATTCTCAATACCTGAATCTACTATCATCAAAATCTCTGACAGTTAAGTTCATTTCTTCTGCAATAAGTAACACAACGAAATGTTATTAACTATGGTTTTCATGTGAATAATCCTAGAAAGCCTGAGACACATACTGGGGGGGGGGAGGAGAGGAGGCACTAAAGAGAGGGAGAAGGGGCAATAAGAAATGCTTTTAAGAGCATTAATAGCTCACTAGCCCCTCCCAACCACTCCTAACAAGAGCTGTGCAATCAGTTAGGTCGAGGACCACTAGAAGTTACCACTAACATCCTGTTTCCCAGCAAAAATGTAATGAGACTATAATGTGCAAATAATGGGCACTCTATTCGTAAGCAATATAAAAAGATAATCCCAAACATACATCAGTGTTTGATGAGAAAATGCAAATTTTGATTACCCAGATACAAAAACATAACATCTTTAGAGTTTTTTTTATTTTAATGGTTCTGAAAAAAAAGAAAACAAAGAAAACCATGGCAAATATTCAAATTTCTTGGAATGCATCCATCAGAACAATCACAAATATTTTATGTCCCAAGTTCATTAAAATAAAATTTTCATTGGAAATTCACTGAATACAAGCACTACAAATTTTAAAATAAAGCCATTTCAAAAGGAAAGGAAATGGAAAGGAGGGACAGAAACTGAGGGAAGGTAAAATTTTCAAAATGTGGACAAATTCTTTTGTTTCTAAAGTTGTCTTTGAAGTGCCTAAAAAAGAACTCTGGGATCATTTTCCTTTATAATTCTGTAGCATCAACACATAGTGGTAGTTTGATTTTCCTGATAATAATGAGCTGCTACTATTGATTCTAATTTGTTTTTTTCAGTCACACACACCACTGGTCCAACAGAACTTCTTACAACATGGAAATATTTTCTGTCTACCCACCCAATATGGTGGCCACTAGCCACATATGACCATTAAGTATTTAAAAGATTATTTATTATGACTAAGGAATTGAATTTTCAGTATTTTGTTATAATTTAAACAGTACCACATATAACTAGTAGTTCTCATACTAGAAAGTAACTTTCTAGTCTTACTTTCTAATACTAGTTAGTGTTACACTCACTACCATTTTTTCACTTAAACTCAGCTCTTTTGGACACAGAACATAAAAGAACTACTTAACTGTATGAATGATAAAAAATTTTACTTATTTTCTTAAAATGATGAAGTACTTGCTTGCCATTTATAAAGGTTAAAATTATTCTCTTAAAAATATAAATAAATAAATATTAAGTATCTGCAAAACTGCAAGTGTTTTATTGCCAAAAATGTAAAAAAAAAAAAATTCCCAAACTGTTATTTTTCACTTAGCAACAAACCTTTACAGAAAAATATGCTCAAAATTAAAAAGTCTGTACATCTAGTACATTTACAAACCAAAATATGTACAATCTGTCTGTGTGAGTTCGGTATCCTTGGATTCAACTAACCATGCATCAAAAATAATCAGGGAAAAAATATTCCAGAAAGTTTCAAAAAGCAAAACTTGAATTGCTACACAAACAACTATTACATAACATTCACACTGTCTTCACAACTACTTACATAGGATCTACACTGTATTAGGCATTCTAAATAATCTAGAGATGAGGTAAAGTGCACAGGGAGATGTGCATCGGTTATGTGCAAGTACTAAGCCATTTGACACAAGGGACTTGAGCAGCCTCTGATTTTGGTACTGGAATGAGTTCCCAGTTCCCCACAGATACCAAGGGATGTCTGTATCTGAATATTTTCCAAAAGAAAACAAACATTAAAAATTACTAAAATTCTGTAAAATATTAATATTAAAAATATTTGTTTAAAAATGAAAGCTATAGAGATATCCTAAACGAGGGTTGAAGATGGGATCATCATTTGCCCCTACCTACTTTCTATTTTTTAAAAAAACCTATTTAATGTGCATTCAATGATTTTATAAATGGAATTTTCAAAGTAACAAAAATAGACACAAAAAAGAATACTAAACACTTTTTCCGTAAGGCCAAATTAACCATTTAAAAATACATCTAGCCTTTACAATCCTATATGCTTATGACACAATTGCTTGTTTTAGGAAGGAACACTGTTCCAAGCTCAAAGCATATTTCAAACACCTTACATACATTTTATCCATATTCATCTATCAATCAAGAGAGAGAGAGAGACAGAGACTGATTTGATGGGACTAACGTACAGAAACTGGCATCTCACTCTTGGTGCATAGGTGCCTCATTGTTAGTACAGTGAATGCTTGAAAATGAATTTAAACGTGTGGAAACATACACAAATGTGTACAAGCCTTCTGCTTGTACACGCAATCCCTCAAGTACATAAGGATAGAGTCTAGAGTGAAAGGTCTGTATCCCTGTCACATCTTTCTAAACTCTCTCCTAATTCCCCAGGCCAAAACTACTACAAGTCAGGAAGAGTGAGTTAAGTCATGTTCCCCATATTTCTTTAAGAATGTACAGAAGGATGCACGTTGTAAAAGTATTTCTATCAAGAACAATTAGACTCACAGTAAAACTCAAGAGGTAAACTTCAAAGAGGTAACTAGGAAAATTTACTTCACGTGGAACACGTCATTGTTCCACAGTGGATAAATGTAGCTAAACTTTTACATGGTGCTAGGCTAGAAACAGGTCACCAACAAATACGTGCAGAATTAGAAAGGCAGCCCTGACTGCACTACAAATCAGAAGACCTGCGTCTTGCTCTGACTGGCCACAAAAATGACTTGAGATCCATCTATTAACCTCTTCTAAGCTTACTTACCTCAAAAACTGACTAAACGATCTACAAAGCTCCATCTAGCTGTAAAATTCTGTGATTCAACAGAATAAATTATAGATCAACATTCATTTTCCAAGCTATTTCAAATAGTTTGTTTACTATCTGACAAGGATCTACTGACAACCAACCAGTAACACGGAGAGGAAAAAATACTTAAATCTGAAGATTCAAAAGGAAAAACAGCTTTGATTTAAGGAGATGGGAATACCAGACCACCTGACCTACATTCTGGGAAATCTGGATACTAGTCACAAAGCAACAGTTAGAACTGGACATGGAACAACAGACTGGTTCCAAATAGGAAAAGGAGTATGTCAAGGCTGTATATTGTCACCCTGCTTATTTAACTTCTATGCAGAGTACATCATGAGAAACGCTGGGCTGGAAGAAGCACAAGCTGGAATCAAGATTGCTGGGAGAAATATCAATAACCTCAGATATGCAGATGACACCACCCTGATGGCAGAAAGTGAAGAAGAACTAAAAAGCCTCTTGATGAAAGTGAAAGAGGAGAGTGAAAAAGTTGGCTTAAAGCTCAACATTCAGAAAACAAAGATCATGGCATCTGGTCCCATCACTTCATGGCAAATAAATGGGGAAAAAATGGAAATAGTGACAGACTTTATTTTGGGGGGCTCCAAAATCACTGCAGATGGTGACTGCAGCCATGAAATTAAAAGACGTTTGCTCCTTGGAAGAAAACCTATAACCAAAGTAGACAGCATATTTAAAAAGCAGAGACACTGCTTTACCAACAAATGTCCATCTAGTCAAAGCTATGGTTTTTCCAGTAGTCATGTATGGATGTGAGAGTTGGATTATAAAGAAAGCTGAGTGCAGAAAAATTGATGCTTTTGAACTGTGGCATTGGAGAAGACTCTTGAGAGTCCCTTGGACCGCAAGGAGATCCAACCTGTCCATCCTAAAGGAAATCAGTCCTGAACATTCATTGGAAAGACTGATGCTGAAGCTGAAACTCCAATACTTTGGCCACCTGATGCGAAGAACCAACTCATTTGAAAAGCCCCTGATGCTGGGAAAGAAGGAAGGTGGGAGGAGAAGGGGATGACAGAGGATGAGACGGTTGGATGGCATCACCACCTCGACGGACATGAATCTGAGCAAGCTCCGTGAGTTGGTGATGAACAGGGAAGCCTGGCGTGCTGCAGTCCATGAGGTCGCAAAAGTTGGACACAACTGAATGACTCAACTGATAGCAAAACTCACATTTTTCAGGTGCAGGTGCATTAACTGAGATAGTTACCGGTACATTTGTAATAAATGTTTTGCAGGACTATAGCATATATTATAAATAAGCATTAAAACACAAACAGAGCTGTTTCCATGCATTCAGGTTTAGAAATAACTAAGATGTTTCTGTTGGAGAAGGCAATGGCACCCCACTCCAATACTC
>NW_024080543.1:202915-207466 GCF_014754425.2 Oryx dammah
ACACCTGTCTCTCTTTTGTCTTTTCACATGTTGATTCATGTGCCTAGAAAGCTAACCAGAACACTCGTCCTCCCAACTCCATGGCAACCTGATAGTTATGTCTTTCAAGCCTCAAGTTAGTCATAATTTCTTTTAAAAAACCATTCCTGATTCTTTGTTATTGATATCTAGCTTAATTCTATAGTACGTTTTAGTGTAGAATTAAAAAAAAATGTTACTCCTGACTCAGTGTGCTCTTTCAGTCTTAACAACTCCTGTCTGTGTGTGTGTGTGTGTGTGAGAGAGAGAGAGAGACAGACAGACAGACAGACCAGATGCAAGCTGACTTTCAGTTACTTACAGGAGGCTTTTCCTTCTCCCCAGGGCTTAGCCCCAACTCCCTTCCCCTCCTCCCTGTGGCCTGCTTCCTGTCCCTGTCACATCACGCTCCTACTCAGAACGTGGTCCAGATGTGACCTCCCTTAGGCCACCTGAGCTCCAGCTTACTCTGTTTATTCTGAATTTAGTTATATCTTGGTGTCTGGCCTTCTGCGATGTCAGAAGTAGTTTGGGATTTTGGTTTGACAAGGGGTTGGTATTATTATATTTAGGGCTACTGTAATGAATTACATAGGCTAGGTGGCTTAAAATAGCAGAAATTTACTGTCTCACAGTTGTGGAGGGCAGAAGTTCAAAACCACGGTGCTGGTTGGGTTAGTTCCTTTTTGTGGCTTTGAGGAAGAGTCTGTTCCTTTCTCTGAGCTCCCAGGGGCGGGTCAGGGTGCTTTGCCCGTGGTGTTCCTTGGCTTTGTAGCTGCATCCCTCCCACCGCTGGCCCTAGCGTCATATGGTGCTATTCCCTCTGTCTGTGTCTGTTAAAACATTTTTATTTCTTCTGTGACCATGGAATATGAGATCTGGTTTCTCCAGGGGATATGGATTTTAAATGTATACATTTAAATTGTAGTTTGATCTATGTAAGCATAAACCCAGACCTGCTGATGTATTATTTTCACATTTTGTCCAAATTTACAGCCCTTCAAAAGGTAGTACTTTGTATCTAAGCTGTTTAGAAATGTTTATACAGTTTTCAAAAATAAAATTTAATTCTGAATTTTTAATTTTCAGCCAGAAAACCTTGCTCAGAAGCTTCCAAACCTTGTGGAGCTGTGAGTCTGTTTATTCAAATTTTTTTTTTTTAAAAAAACAAGAATGAACATAATTTTAAGTTATTTTAAATAATAGGGAATATTTTAATGTATTAATTTATTATTTTTTGGTATTATGATCACGGTGCTCATGTAGATAGACCTGTGTTTCTGCTAAACCCAATCGTATTTTAAAGTATCTTAACATTTACATTTATGTTTTAAATATCTTACTTCAGGGTAGTAAAGATGATGAAAGATACATTTTTTTTTCTTGCAGCATCTTGGTCACAGAATCCTTCTGGATAGTCCATGGAATTGGGAGTATTGGGCTTCCCAGTTGGCACTAATGGTAAAGAACCCACCTGCCAGTGCAGGAGACATAAGAGGTGTGGGTTTGATATCTGGGTCAGGAAGATCCCCTGGAAAAGGAAATGGCAATCCACTTCAGTATTCCTGCCTGTCTGGAAAATCCCATGGACAGAGGAGCCTGGAGGGCTACAGTCCATGGGGGGGTCACAGAGTGGGACACAGCTGAAGTGGCTTAGCGTGTGATTGTTAGTAGTGTTACTACTACTACATATGTTACTGATATAAACAGCCTGATGGTATAAAAGATTTAAAATATAGAGTAAAAGCCTCCTTCCCTACATCCTGCATTTGTTTTAGTTCTTTTGATGATTACCTCCATAGTACTAAATACCGTATCTTTTAAAAATGCATTTACACCTTTGTTTTTAGTATATTGACTTTATCTCTTGACTAAGGAAGATAAGAAATTTCCATATCTTGTATTTCCCTTTCTTTCTACCTGCCTCCTAATTTTGTCAAGGGAGGAATTTGCATCACCTTTTCTAGTTCTTTTTATTATTTGGCATGATTTTCAGGAAGTAAATTAGAGAGAGCTAATTTTACACCTTCATCTATAAGCCAGAAGTCTCTGTCATTTTACCCAACCTTTTATTTTTGAAAAATTTCTGACCAACAAAAAAGTTGGAAGCACAGTACAATGAACATCCATACAGTTGACCTAACGTGGAGGTTAGAGGTGCCATCCTCTCATAGTTGAAAATCCAGGTATAACTTTATAGTCCTCCATTGTTTTGCCAAAAGCTTTCGCTTTTGTCTCAGGTTCAAAGGATTTGTTAACAAAATAAGCCACTTGTTCTATCAGCTCAGTTCAGTAGTTCAGTCGTGTCGTACTCTTTGTGATCCCATGGACTGCAGCACTCCAGGCCTCCCTGTCCATCACCAACTCCCGGAGCTTACCCAGACTCATGTCGATCGAGTTGGTGATGCCATCCAACCTTCTCATCCTCTGTCGTCCCCTTCTCCTACCCTCAATCTTTCCCAGCATCAGAGTCTTTCAAATGAGTCAGTGCTTTGCATCAGGTGGCCAAAGTATTGGAGTTTCAGCTTCAACATCAGTCCTTCCAATGAACGCTCAGCATTGATCTCCTTTAGAATGGACTGGTTGGATCTCCATGCAGTCCAAGGGACTCTCAAGAGTCTTCTCCAACCCCACGGTTCAAAAGCATCAATTCTTTGGCCCTCAGATTTCTTTATAGTCCAACTCTCACATCGATACATATACTCGTTCTGTACAAATACATAATAACCAATATTTATTAGAGAATTATCTAGCTTACTTTCAGTATACTAAGATTGAAAGAAAAGAGAAATAGAAAACAGCAGAGGATACATCACCAAACTGAATTCTCACCAACATCCAGACTCAAACAGCAGTGGCAAGTCCCATGACACAGCATATCAGGAATCTCAATTGGGAAAATGTCCCAGGCGCGTTTCTGCTCAGCGGGTTAGACTTTAGAGATCGCAGTTCGGGTCCCACAATCCCAGGAGGCAGTCATCAATCTGTGAGCAAATAGCAGCTCTGATTTCATGTTAATGCATAAAACTTGGAATGTTTTTAAACCTGGGACTTGGTTGGCCAGCTCCCCTCCAGAGGCTCAACAATCTCAAGATTCATCCCCTGTCTTATCTATGATGCTGCCAGTCTTGCATTCACAGAAGACAGTCACTCACAGTCAGGGCAGTGTCCAGGCAGGTTAGAAGCAAGGTCAGAGGCCTGCTCTGCTTTGTTTCTGAAGCCTAAACAAGACTTTTTAATTTCCCTAACATCCACATCCACAGTTCCACATCTGTGGACTCACACAACCTTGGATGGTGTAGTACTTAGTAGAAATGTGTTGGAAAAAAATCAGAATGTAATTGGACCTGTGCACTTTAAACCCTCTTGTTCAAGGCCCAACTGTACAGCCTTCACCTAAATGTTACGAGTTAACATTTTGCTTCATTTCCTTCCTCTCTTTCCTCCTTCTACTCTCTCTTTACTCCCCCTCTTTCCCTCCTTTCCTTTCCTTTTCGCCCTGTCTCTCTTACACAAATTGCACACATTATAGTGTGTGTGTGTGCGCGTGCACTCAGTTGTGTTAGACTCTCTGTGGCTCCATGGATTGTAGCCCACCAGGCTCCTCTGTCCACGGAATTTTCCAGGCAGAGAATGCTGGAGTAGGTTGCTATTTCCTACTCCAAGGAGTCTTCCCCAACTAGGGACTGAACCCACGTCTCCTGTGTCTCCTGCATTGGAAGGTGGATTCTTTACCACTAGTGCCACCTGGGAAGCCCCTATGTATCTAATAATAAAGAAATTCTTGCACGTAATTTTATTATTTTTAGGTCTAAGAAAAGTATTAATTCAATAATATCATTTAATGTACAGTTCATATTTAAATTATCCCAATTTCCCCTCAAGATTGTTTTTTTTTTTAGATGTCTTGTTTGATTGTTTCTTCTGGATTAGGTTCACTTTGTTTATTTATTTTTTAATTTAAATTTATATATTTTAATTTGAGGCTAATTACTTTACAATATTGTATTGGTTTTGCCATACATCAACATGAATCCACCACAGGTGTACACGTGTTCCCAATCCTGAACCCCCCTCCCTACTCCCTCCCCATACCATCCCTCTGGGTCATCCCAGTGCACCAGCCCCAAGCATGCTATATCTTGCATCGAACCTGGACTGGCAGTTCGTTTCATATATGATATTATACGTGTTTCCATGCCATTCTCCCAAATCATCCCACGCTCTCCCTCTCCCTCAGAGTCCAAAAGACTGTTGTATACATCTGTGTCTGTTTTGCTGTCTGGCATACAGGGTTATCGTTACCGTCTTTCTAAATTCCATATATATACATTAGTATGCTGTATTGGTGTTTTTCTTTCTGGCTTGCTTCACTCTGTATAATAGGCTCGAGTTTCATCCACCTGATTAGTCTTTAACTTCTTTTTTTTTTTTTCATTTATTTATTTATTTTTAATTTTTACTTTATAATTCTGTATTGGTTTTGGCATAGATTGACATGAATCCACCACAGGTGTACATGCGTTCCCAAAC
>NW_024080543.1:207566-218883 GCF_014754425.2 Oryx dammah
CTTGCTTCACTCTGTATAATAGGCTCGAGTTTCATCCACCTGATTAGTCTTTAACTTCTTTTTTTTTTTTTCATTTATTTATTTATTTTTAATTTTTACTTTATAATTCTGTATTGGTTTTGGCATAGATTGACATGAATCCACCACAGGTGTACATGCGTTCCCAAACATGAGCCCCCCTCCCGCCCCCCTCCCCACAACATCTCTCTGAGTCATCCCCGCGCGTCAGCCCCAAGCGTGTCATATCCTGCATCAGACATAGACTGGCATTTCGATTCTTACATATTATACATGTTTCAATGCCATTCTCCCAAATCATCATACCCTCTCCCTCTCCCTCTGAGTCCAAAAGTCCGCTATACACATCTGTGTCTTTTTTGCTGTCCTGCATACAGGGTTATCGTTACCGTCTTTCTAAATTCCATATATATACATTAGTATGCTGTATTGGTGTTTTTCTTTCTGGCTTGCTTCACTCTGTATAATAGGCTTGAGTTTCATCCACCTGATTAGAACTGATTCAAATGTATTCTTTTTAATGGCTGAGTAATACTCCATTGTGTATATGTACCACAGCTTTCTTATCCATTCATCTGCTGATGGACATCTAGGTTGCTTCCATGTCGTGGCTATTATAAACAGTGCTGCGATGAACATTGGGGTACACGTGTCTCTTTCAATTCTGGTTTCCTCGGTGTGTATGCCCAGCAGTGGGATTGCTGGGTCATAAGGCAGTTCTATTTCCAGTTTTTTAAAGACTCTCCACACTGTTCTCCATAGTGGCTATAGTAGTTTGCGTTGCAACATATCTTCAGTGATGTTCTGCCCTATTTGGTTTATCAAGTTTTTGTTTTCATTCTCTTTAAATATATTATATGTGCATTTATTTTTTTTTTCTGAAGTGTGGTTTTTCACCCCTAACTACTTTAGTATATATTTCTAAGAACAGGGATGTATTAACATTTTTTAGCCCTACTTTTCTATCCTTAATAGATAACTTTATATTTTTCTCCATATAGATTTTGAACATTTCTAATAGTTTTTTCCTAAATGTTTAATTTTTTTGCTGTGTAAATGATTTTTGTTATCTGTTATATCTTCTAACTGGGTAATTTTTGTTATAGGAGCACTATGGTTTTTTGCATATTAACTTTATATCTTGCTCCTTCCTGAAATCTTCTATTGTTTGAGTTAGTTTTATCATTGATTCTCCAGAATTTTCCAGGTATACTTACTCTCATGTCTGAAAATACAGTGTTATTTCTTCTTTTCCAAATCTTTATTTTCTCTATTCTGATTGCATTGACTATTCCTTCTCCAGAGCAGGGTAAAATTGTATTTGAGGTAGTAGGTATCCTTGTCTTCTTTCAGACCTTAGTGGGAATACCTCCAGGTTTTCTCCACTAAGAAAGATGCTGGCCTTACAGTTAACACAATTCTTATGTGTTAAGTAAATATCCATCTGTGTTAATAATCTATTGCTGCTCAATAGATTATCTCAAAATGTAGTTGCTTAAAATGTAGGGGTAGTTAAAAGAATAAACACTTATTCTCTTGTATTTTTTGAAGGTCCAGAATCTGGGCTTGGCTTAGCTGGATCCCTTTGCTTCAGTGTCTCTCTCAAGGCTCTAATCAAGATTGTTGCCCAGGGCTGCTGACTTACCCGAAAGCTCAAGTGAGGAAAGATCCTCTATCTGTGTTCACTCATATGGTTGTTGGCAGGATTCTACCAATTCCTTGCAGGTTGTTAGACTGAGGGTGTCAGTTCCTTGCTGGCTGTTGGCCAGAGAACTCCCTTAGTTCATCGCCACTTAGCCTCTATCATGTAGCTCACAACATGGCAGCTGACTTCGATCAGAGTGAGCAAGCAGAAGAGCACAGGAGGCTACGTGAGAGAGGAGCCCTTGCCCCTTTCTAGTCTAATCATGGAAGTGGCATCGCATCACTGTTGCTGTGACACTCAAGGGGAGGTCGGCATTCTCCTGCATGCCGAGGAGTGGGGACCACCGGGGACCATCCTAGGTGCTGCCTACCGCACTATTAATTCCTGTTTTCTCAAGAATTTTTGTATTAGTAATGGGTGTGACATTTTTTCAAAGGCTTTTTCAGACTTTTAAGTCTACTGGAAAAATCCTTGAAGCCTTCAGGCAAAAAAGGTGAACCAGTCATGAAGATGAAGACGATTGCAACATAAGACTCCAAACTGAATTATCTACACAATGGCAGTTGAATTCTGGATTGACAGTTTTTATTTTTTTGAGCTTCTTGAAAGTATTTGACTATCTTCAGATCTCCATAGATTCTCATAAGAAGTCAGTGGAATTTTTATCATTCTCCATGTGTGTGTAATATATCATTTTTCTCTGACTTCTTTGAAGAATTTCTTTTGATCTTGGCTTTTAGCAATTTAACTGTGATGTGCCTTGGTATAATATTCTTTGTATTTATCTTGGAGTTTGCTGAGCTACTTGAATCAGTGAATTTATGTCTTTTCCCAAATTTGGGACATTTTCAACCATTATTTCCTCAAATACTTTTTATGCACCTTTTCCTCTCTGTCTTTATTGGACTCAGTTTACATATATCTTGTTGATATTGTCGTACATACTGCTGAGGGACTTCATGTTTCCTCCTTTTTTTCTCTGCACTTAGATTGAATCATTATATTGATCTGTCTCCAAGATCTTGAATTGGTAGAATTAATATAGTTAAAATAGCCATACCACACAAGCAATCTACAGATTTAATGTGATACCTATCACATTACCCATACCATTTTTCACAGAACTAGAACAAATAATCCTAAAATTTATATGGAACTACAAAAGACTCAGGCTTACCAAAGCAGTCCTAAGGAAAACGGAACAAAGCTGGAGGTGTAACCCTTTTAGACTTTAGATAGTATTTCAGAGCTACAGTAATCAAAACATTTCAGTCTAGAATATTCTTTCTTTCATCCTTTTTTAGTTTCTGTTTCTCTGCTAAGATTTCCTTATCTTTTAATTAAGACATATTTTACTTTAGATCACTATGCATAATTATAACAACTACTTTTAGAGAGTTGTCTGCTACTTCCCAGCATCAGGGTTGTCTTGGGGTTGCTATACATTGTTTATTGTCATTGACATTTTCCTGAGTGTTCATATGTTAAGTACTTTTAGATTATATTCTGACAATTGAGGATATATGTGTTAGAGACTAACTTCTGTTAATTTCTTTGAAGAGTGTTGATGTTTTGTTTCAGTGGTTTCCCTGGTTGACTCAAAACAGTAAAGTGCCTTTTGGAAGGCAACTGAAATCTCAGTCCAGTTCTTTAATCTTTAGTTATAGTTTTTACCAATACAGATGGTTTTGGAATAAGCCACCGATTCAGGCAAAGTTTATACATAGGATTTGGGGTTTCCCATCCCTGTTTGTTTGTTTGTTTTCTGGTATTCTCTGTTTGTCAGGGACCATTGTTGCCCTGAACTCTGTCCTCATTTTGGCTAGCAAGACTGCAGTTTTCTTTTGGAATTTTAGCCACTTTTTGTGGTAACTGTTTGTCCCTTTCCTTAGACTAACTGCTATTAAGAAAAAAAAGAAGATGAAACTCAGACTTACCCAGTGTCATTCTTCAGTTTTTGCCTCTCTTCCCGAGCTGGCTTTTTGTTCACTGTTGCAGTGCCTGAGGGTCATTTTGTCTGTGTGTGCTCTTCAGCGTTTTAGTTGTCAGAGCATCAGTCTAGTAGAAGTTCATTCTGCTGTACTGGAATTGAAACTCACATTCTTTTACTTGAATCTGTTTTTGCCTTTATAACTCAAGTGGGTTTCTTGAAGTCAGCATTAGTTGGTTCTTTGATTTTGACCAGTCTAGCAATCTGGCTCATTCCACTGGAATATTTAGACTATTTATGTTTAATATGATTACTGATAGGATTGAGTTTAAGTTCACCATCTTAACAATTGTTTTTTCTATTTGTCCCGATTGTTCTCTATTATTTTTCCCCTCTTTAGTGTTCTTCTTTTAAATTATTTCAGTGTTATTTTAAGATTATGTTTTATTACCATTATTGATGTATTAACTCTACTTCATTTCAATATTGAAAGGTTTATGTTTCTTTAACCTATTATAATCTACCTTCACATAACATACTACTTCACATTTAATATAAGAACTTTGGATCAATGCATCCAGTTCATCCCTGCTATCCTTTGTGCTGTTGTCCTATGTTTTACATGTGTGTGAGTGTTGTGAGAGAGAGATATCTATGTATGTGTAAACCATATATATCAGTCAAGGTCCAGTTAGAAACTATACCACTAATTTAAGCAGGGAAAATTAAAGAATTGTTAACTAGTAAAATGTTATTAACTACTAAAAGAGGTTAAAAAGGACTCCATGGTACTCAGAATTAGTGAGTACAAAAAAGTAGATCTGTACCTAGAGAATTGGACAGTGAAGGAACTAAAGACTTAGGAGAGTTGCAAACCCTAGGCCAAGGTTAGACCTCTTCGAAGAAGATTGGACCGCCACAAAGCGGATAGCATTCACGTGGTGAAGATCCTTGCCTTCTGATTTAGGCCAGAGCAGATCTGTAACATCATCTAACTGTTGCAGGAGTAGTATTCATAATCCAGAGCTGGCATATTAAAAGCCTGACAGTGAGGAGGCAGCTGCCTGAGACCATGGCAGAGCTAGTACAGCGGTGGCCGCGCGGTGGGAAGATGGTTCCGTGAGGCCAGTTGAAGTCACTTATAGAAGCGCATTGTTGGGTGAGGAGCGTGGCCTGAGGATAACAGCCAGAGATGCTGCAAAACTGAGTTCAGCTTGGGGCGTTCGTGGTTTGAGATGTGGCTTAAAGTGGTCCAGGAGGGCTGCTGGGGCTTGGCTCTGTGCGGAATAAAAAATGGAAAGAGGACCGGACCCAGAGAGGTGCCTTCCTGCTATTCTCACCTTTCAGAGTCACTCTAACACCTTCTTTTGATAACATTAGTCCTAACATTAGATCAGTTAGCAAAGGAGAAATTTTGACAGGGTCCAGCTCCAATATGTCATAACAGGTAGATTTGTAGCTGAGAGATAAAATTGGTATCTGGTGAAATACACTGTTATATAAATTTTGCATTTAAATTCTTAAAGAAACTTAAAAATGAGAAAATGTCTTTTTATATTAGTTTCTATATTCTATCAGATTTGATTTACTTGGAAAAAAAAGACTTCATTTGTCCCTTTTTTAAAAAAAAAAAAAATTGAGCTTTTTGCTTTGAGATAATGGTGGTATCACACATAAGAAGTAATTCATAAACATCCTTGTGTACTCTTTTAGGTTCTAGCAGTATTCATGTTTTACGTAACTATAGTATAAGATCACCACCAGGAAATTGACAATACTACAATCTACTAATATTATTCTGTTTTCCTAATTTTTTACCCTTTTATAATCACATTCCCCATGTCCCCAAACCCTGGCAACTGCTACTCTGTTCTCCATCTCTATAACCTGGTCAGTTTAATTTTTTATGTTTTATAAATCATACAGTATGCAGCCTTTCAGGGCTAGCTTTTTTTTCAGCATAATTCCCCTGAGACCTATTTAAGTAGTTGCATGTAGCAGTAGTTCCTTTATGTTGCTGAGTTATGTTTCACAGTATGGATGTAATAGAGTTTGTCCATTCACCTACTGAAGGACATATTAGTTTCATTTTTAGCTATTATGCCTAAAGCTCCTACAAACATTCATGTACATGTTTTTTGGCATATGAGTAAGTTTTCATTTCTCTGAGATAAATGCTTAAGAGTTTAATTGCTGAATCATATGAAAATTCTTTGTTTCATTTTTTAAATTGAATTATGATTTACATAAAAATTTAATCATACACTTTAAAAGTGTATGGTTCATTGGTTTTGGTATATACACAAGATTGAACAACCGTTATCACTGTCTAATCCAGAACACTTTGATCACCCTAAATGATGATTAATAATCATTCCCCTCTCCTAATTCCTTGTAACTCCCTAGTGATCAATAATCTGCTTTCCGTTTCTATGGATATTCCTATTCTGGCCATTTTGCGTAAGTGGAATCATGCAACATGTGACTATTTACGTCTGGCTGTTTAAGCATGTGTCGTCTACGTCATGGCATATTTCAGAATCCATTCTTTTTATGGCTGAATAATATTCCATCACATGGATAGACATCATTTTGTTTATCCATTTTTTAGTCAGTAGACGTTTGACTTATCTCCACATTTTGGCTATGGTGAATAATGCGGTTGTAAACATTTATGTAGAAGTTTGGTTATGAACATTTATTTTTAGTTCTCTGGAGTTTTTACCTAGGAGTGGAATGCAGTGATAACTCTATGTTTAACGTTTGAGGAACTGCCAAACTGTTTTCCAAAGAGGCTGTACTGTTTTGTAGTTCTACCAACAATATGTGAGGATTCTCCACATTGTCATCAACACTTGTTATTTTCTGTACTTTTGATTATAGTCTCCCTAGGATGTGTAAATTGATTTCTTACAGTTTTCATTTGTATTTTTTCTAATGGCTAATCATGTCTTTTCATGTGCTTATTGGTCATGTATGTGTTTTCTTTGGGGAAATATTTATTCAAACCTGTTGTCCATTTAAAAATGATAATAGTTGTCTTTTTGTTGTTCAGTTCTAAGAGTGTTTTATATGTTTGAGATACTAGACCCTTATCATATATATGATTTGCAAATATTTTCTCCTGTTCTGTGTGATTTATCTGTTACTTTTTTTGATAAATTGTTTGTGTTTTGTTATGTCTGAAAGATTTTGTAATCCAGTGTCATGAAGATTTACCTCCATTTTCTTATTTAAATCGTATAGTTTTAGCTTTTACATTTAAGTCTTGATACATTTTGAGTTAATTTTTGCATATTATGTGATGTAGAGATCTAAAGCTCTATTTTTGTGTGGGATATCTAGTTATCTTACCACCATTTATTGAGACTGCTGTTCTTTTCCCCGGGCACATAGGCCCATAGGCATATTTCTTGATTCTCAATTCTGTTCTGTTGATCTGTATGTCTTATCTTTTTGCCAGTACCACAGAGACTTGATTACTCTAGCTTTGTAATAGGTTTAGAAATTGAGAATTATGGATCCTCCAACATTATTCTTGTTTTTCAAAATGATTTTAGCTATTCTAAATCCCTTGCATTTCCATGTGAATATTAAGATCTGCTTCTCAATTTATAAAAGAAAAAAAAGCCAGCTGTTATTGTTGATAATGATTGCATTGACTCTTTAGATCATTTGTGGATTATTGCCATCCTAACAGTATTATGTCTTCTAATCCATGAATGTGGGATATCTTTCTGTTTATTTAGGTCTTCAGTTTCTTTCAACAATTTTATAGTTTGAACATTGAACACTTTTTAGTGTAAAAATACTGAATTTCTTCTGTTAAATTTATTCTTTTTGATGTTTTTGTATATAGAATTATATTCTTAATTTCCCTTTAGAATTGTTTAGTGCCTAGTATAGGAAAATTCTTGTCTGGGAAATCCCATGAACAGAGGAGCTTGGCAGGCTTTAGTCCATGCGGATGCAAAGGTCAGACATGACTTAGCAACTAAAACAACAACAACAGTATAAAAACACAGTTGATTTTTATATGTTGATATTATATCCTTCAACTTTGCCAGACTCATTTATTAGCTCTTTCTTGTTTTTGTTGAATTCCTTCCAGTTTTCTGTAAACAAGATCAAGACATCTACCAATAAAGAGTTGTGTTTCTTCCTTTCTGATCTATGTACCTTTTATTTCTTTTTCTTGCTTAGTTGCCCTGGCTAGAATATAGAATGTTGAATAGAAGTGATAAGACTGGGCATCTTTGTGTTGATCTTAGGGGGAAAGTTTTTAGTCTTTTGCCATTAAGTGTGTTAGCTTTGGATTTTTCATAGGTCCCCATATTGTAACTGAGGAAATTCTCTTCTATACTTTATTTTCTGTTTTTAGTAGAAAAGATATTTGGTTTTATCAGATAATCTTTCCTTCTTTCATCTATTGAGATGATCATATGTTTTTATTAATGTTTGTGTGTTGAACCTGCTGTGCGTTACTGGGGATAATTTTCATTTGCTCACGGAGTATAATCCTTTTTATATGTTGCTGGATTTGCCTTGCTAGTATTTTGTTGAAGATTTTTGCATCTGTATTCATAAGAGATAATGGTCTGTAGTCTTCTTTTCTGGTTATGTCTTTGTCTGGATTTGGTATCACAATTGTTTTGGCCCTTATAGAAGGAGTTCCCCTACTCTCTGTTCTTTTTTTTTTTTTCCCCTTTCCTTTTTATTATTATTTTTTTAAGTATCCGGTCAGTTACTTTAGTGGTCAGCTAATGATTAAGCAGAGATTTCTTTAACAAACTGAATCTGCTAAGTCTCCCAGTCTTTGCTGAGGTCTCTGTGTATGTATTGTGGCATACCTTCCCCTCTCAGTCAGGTAGACAGTTGACAGCTTTGCTTTAGACTTCACTTCTTATGTGTGCTGTGTGTGCTAAATCACTTTAGTGGTGTCTGACTCTTTGCAACCCTGTGGGCTGTAGCTTGCCAGACTCCTCTGTCCATGAGATTCTCCAGGCAAGAATATTGGAGTGGGTAGCCATTCCCTACTCCAGGGGATCTTCCCAACCTAGGGATCAAACCCAGGTCTTCAGCATTGCAGGCAGATTCTTTACCATCTGAGCCACCAGGGAAGCCCTTCTTCATTTCTTACGAAGAGCTTCAATTTCAGTAGAGTTGAGAGCTTAGGGTTTCTCAGATCTTTTCCTGAGCATATGTGCAACTCTGGGCATGCATGTGACCTTGTATATTTCTAGAAATACGCCAGTTTTTCAAAGTTCCTCTGTAAATCTCCTTCCCCATTTTTTTTGTTTAAGGTTTTTGGTTGTCTGTTGTTTGCTCCAGCTGTTATCTACTGTCTTAGGCAGCAGTGAAGTTAAAACAGTTGCCTGTAATTTATCACAACTGGGGAGAGTGTTTTTGTACTGGGCAAGCTTGTAGTCAGATCAAGTTAAAAACAGACTTGCAAGTGGGGTCTTTGAGGGAACCATGAGACAGTCAAATGACGGTTCTCTGGGAGTGAACTGCAGCTTGGGTCTGTCCCTCCCGGTGCTGGCCAGGCCACTGCAGGTAAAGGGGAAAGTGACCGCAGTGTTTCCAGGCCCTGCAGTGCTGGAGAGCTGGGGGTAGGGCCAGGGCAAGGCAAAATGCCCCAAGGTCACAGCCTCGTCTTCTCCTTGCCGCTTTCACTTTCCTTAAACAAACTCTCCCTTTGTTACTGCAAGTCTTTGAGTTTAATTTCCAAAGTTTTGTACATGTAGCTTATGAATAATTTTTGGCAGTATTCTTGTTAATTTTATGAAAAGAGAAGTTTTGGAGGTCCTTACTCTGCCACTTTTCATCTGAATTTGTAATTTCATTAAAAACTTCCAAATAATTTTCCAGGTTGGCTGTACCATTTTACATTCTCCCCTAGTAGTGTGTGATTGTTCCAGTTTCTCCACATCTTACCAGTGTTATTTTGATGTCATTATTTAACATGTTTTTTCATTTTGATAGATGTGTGGTTTTATCTAATTGTGATTTTAATTTATATTTCTCTAATGCCTAACAACATTTGACATCTTTTAAAATACTTGTCATCTTTATCTTTTCTTCAGTGAAATGTCTGTTCTTGGCTATTGTACATTTTCTATTTGAGTCCTTTTTTTAGTTGTAAGAATTTTAAGAATTCTTTATATATTCTGGAAACCAGTCCTTGGTTGTATATGCTGTTTACAAATATTTTCTCCCATTGTATACTTTCTATTTTCATGTTCTTTCGCAGAGCAAAAGTTTTACTTTTTGATGAGGTCCACATGAAAATTTTTGCTTTTATGTATCATGTTTTTAGTATCAAGTATAAGAATGTTTTCTAATCCTAGGCTCTAAAGACTTTCTTCTGCTTTTTTTCCTCTAAAAGCTGTATAGTTTTTTACTTTACATTCGTCTTCATAATTCTGAAATATATATATATATATATTGCCTTCTGGAATTAGAGTTCTTCAGTTCAGTTCAGTCACTCAGTCGTGTCCGACTCTTTGTGACCCCTTGGACTGCAGCACGCCAGGCTTCCTTGTCCATCACCAACTCCTGGAGCTTGCTCAAACTCATGTCCATCAAGTTGGTGATGCCATCCAACCATCTCATCCTCTGTCATCCCCATATTCTCCTGTCTTTAGTCTTTCCCAGCTTCGGGTCTTTCCCAAGGAGTCAGTCCTTCGCATCGGGTGGCCAAAGTATTGGAGTTTCAGCTTCAGCATCAGTCCTTCCAATGAATATTCAGGACTGATCTCCTTTAGGATGGACTGGTTGGATCTCCTTGCAGTCCAAGGGACTCACTCTCAAGAGTCTTCTCCAACACTACAGTTAAAAAGCATCAATTCTTTGGCACTCAGCTTTCTTTATAGTCCAACTCTTACAGCCATACACGACTACTGGAAAAACCAAAGCTTTGACTAGAGAGACCTTTGTCAGCAAAGTAATGTCTCTGCTTTTTAAGTTGTATAGTGTTTTACTCTGCTAAAAGTTGTTTAGTTTCTTACTTTACATTCTGCTTCATAATTCTGAAATATGTATATATATATATATACATATACACATATATATATATAGTCTTCTGGAATTAGAGTTCTTGGTTGTCGGTTACTTCTTTCCTTTCAACATTTTCTTGGTGTTCTTTGTCTTCTGGCTTGCATACTTTCTGAAGAGACGTTCCTATATTTCTTCCACAGTATGTAGAGTTCTTTTCTCCTTGGGCTACTTTGAAGAATTTCTGTTTCTTACATTGGTTTTCAGGAATTTGTTATGATTCGCTTGACGTATGATTGTCCTTGACATTCACTGAGCATCTTGGGTTTTTGTCTTTGTTGTTGTCGTTGTTTAGTCACTAAGCTGTGTCCGATGCTTCGTGACCCCATGGACTAAAGCACACCAGGCTTCTCTGTCTTCCATTATCTCTCAGAGTTTGCTCAGATTCATGTCCATTGAGTCGATGATGCCATCTAAACATCTTATCCTCTGCTGCTCCTGTTTCCTTTTGCCTTCAGTCTTTCTCAGAATCTTTTCCAGTGAGTCAGCTCTTCAGATAAAGTGACCAAAATATTGGAGTTTAAACTTCAGCATCAGTCCTTCCAATGAATACCCAGAGTTGATTTCCATTAGGATTGACTGGCAGTCCAAGGGACTCTCAAGAGTCTTCTACAGCACCACGATTCAAAAGCATCAGTTCTTTGGCACTCAGCCTTCTTTATTGTCCA
>NW_024080543.1:218983-221179 GCF_014754425.2 Oryx dammah
TCACTGCTTCTACTTTTTCCCCTTCTGTTTGCCATGAAATGATAGGACTGCATGCCCATCTTAGTTTCTTAATATTGATTTCCAAGCCAGCTTTTTCACTCTCCCTTTGCATACCTATCAAGAGGCTCTTTAGTTCCTCTTCACTTTCTGCCACTAGAAGAGTATCATCTGCATATCTGAGGTTGTTGCTGTTTCTCCTGGGAGTCGTGATTCCGGCTTGTGATTCATGCAGCCTGGCATTTTTCATGGTGTACTCTGTGTCTGTGCATGCTCAGTCGGTCAGTCATGTCCGACGCCTTGTGACCCCATGGACTGTAGCCCGCCAGGCTCCTCTGTCCGAGGAATTTTCCAGGCAAGAAAACTGGAGCAGAATGCCATTTCCTTCTCTAGGAGATCTTCCCAATCTAGAGATCAAACCCACGTCTCTGGCTTTTCCTGCATTAGCAGGAGGAGTCTTTACCACTGCGCCACCTGGGAAGCCCCAGGATATACTCTGCATATAAGTTAAATATGCAAGGTGACAATATACAGCTTGTCTTACTCTTTTCCCAAATTTGAACCAGTCAGTTGTTCCATTCAGAACATGACCCGTCTGTCTTGCGTGGTCCTGCGTGGCATGGCTTATAGCTCCATTGAATCATGCAAGCCTCTTCACCACGACAAGGCCGTAATCCCTGAAATGTTGTGTCTTTATAGCTTGCATCAAATTTGAAATTTTTAAACATTATTTCTTTAGATATTTATTTGTATGACCTTATCTCTGGTCCCTACTTTTGGGACTCTTACCTGTTGTTAGTTTGATATTGTCCCATAATTACTGACACACAGTTACAGTTGTTTTCAGTCTTTATTTTTTTTAATGTGCTTCATTTAGGACAAATTATGTTTCTCTATTTTCAGAGTTAGTAATATTTTCTGCTTCAATATCTAATTTGCTGTTAATCCCACCTAGTGGAATTTTTATTTTTCATATTTGATTTCTAGAAGTGCTATTTGAGTCTTCTTTATATGTTAACATTTGTCTTACAATATTAATGTTTTTCTTTGAATACCTGAATATGATTATTATTTATGTTTTAAAGTTTTTATTTGCTAATTGCTTTATCTGTGTCATACCAGATAAAGTCTATTTGTGGTAACTATTTTTTATCCTGGTTATTGGTCATATTTTCCTGATTCTTAGCACTTTTTCATTAGATGCTGGACCTTATAAATGTTAATTACTGAGTGTTACACTTTGTTGTCTTCGTTTTTGTGGTGCTTTATTCTGGCTTTAAAATTGTTTGCAATTTAGTATGATCCTTTCATGGTCTGTCTTTATGCTTTGTTAGGACAGATCTAGAGTAACCTGTACTGTAGGGATAGTTTAGCCCTCTTACCCACAGAAGGCCTTTTGAGGATCTCATTTAAATGCACAAAATGATCAACAAGGATTTGGTACACTTGCTGCTCAGAACTTGAGTGCTTTCTAGCCCTGTATGAGTTCTGTGGACTGTTCAGCTGTTAGGTTTTCAGTTACGTTTTTGCCTGGAATGCATTTTAGAATTCAACTAAGAGTCAAAGGCTGCCTTGAAGTTTTGTTTTTTTGTTTTCTTTTATCAGTAGTACCTTCTCCAGAACTGTACTCCACAACTTCCAGCTGCTTCAGGATCCCTGAACTCTGCTATGTATCTTCGTAACTCCGTGAGACTTGGATTCTTTGTTTGGTATCCACGGTCCACAATTTGCCTCTAGGCAAATTTGCCACAATTTGTTGTGAGCAACAAGTGAGTTGTTCACCTCACTTGTTTTTTCTCTCTCTAGCTGCCTCTTGTCAGTATCTGAAAATAATTATTTCATATAATACATTCAGTTTTTTTATTGCTTATAGCAATTGGGTAAATCTGGTCCCTATTATTTAATCATGACTGGAAATAAATGACTTGTTCCTTTAATTAAAAAAATTTTAATTTGGAACAGTTTTGTATTTACAGAAAAGTTGTAAAGATACTAAGTACAGAGTTCTGGTATCTAGTTTCTCCTATTGTCAACCTCTTAATACAGTTTTTGTGGAACTATTGTCAAAATTAAGAAACTGACATTGGCATATTACTATGAAGTAAATATCTATAATTTTATTTAAAAAAAAAAACAGGTGTACATGCGTTCCTGCCAAAACCAATACAAAATTGTAAAGTAAAAATTAAAAATAAATAA
>NW_024080543.1:221279-221768 GCF_014754425.2 Oryx dammah
GAAAACCACTTAGGTGGAGACACCACCATTTTAACTAATTTGAAATGACAAAAGTAAAGAGAAGGGACTTAAAATTGCCAAGCCTTTGATTACAGATAACTCATGATAATAATAACTATAACAATAACAGTGACGTTCACTGAATTTTCTTCTAAGGGCTTTACATTTATTGATTCATTTAATCCTTATAATATCCCAATGTTCTTGATGCTATTATCCTCTAGTTCCATAGATTAAGAAAGTGAAAAGGTCACAGATGTTCCCCTGCTCACATGGCTAATAAGGTACATGCTGTCTGGCTCCAGGACCTGCTCTCTGATCCATTCTGCCAAGGATGGTTCTTTATCAGTTACACATCGGAAAAACCTGAGATGGCCTTGGGCATCTATATTTTGAAGACCACTGGTGATTCTTATGTGTAGTCAGGATTGAGAACATTCTAAACTACTGCTTCTTCATTATAATGTAGATAACTTTAATGTTTAAAAT
>NW_024080543.1:222268-257520 GCF_014754425.2 Oryx dammah
TTATTTGGAAGTTTTTAATGAAATTACAAATTCAGATGAAAAGTGGCAGAGTAAGGACCTCCAAAACTTCTCTTTTCATAAAATTAACAAGAATACTGCCAAAAATTATTCATAAGCTACATGTACAAAACTTTGGAAATTAAACTCAAAGACTTGCAGTAACAAAGGGAGAGTTTGTTTAAGGAAAGTGAAAGCGGCAAGGAGAAGACGAGGCTGTGACCTTGGGGCATTTTGCCTTGCCCTGGCCCTACCCCCAGCTCTCCAGCACTGCAGGGCCTGGAAACACTGCGGTCACTTTCCCCTTTACCTGCAGTGGCCTGGCCAGCACCGGGAGGGACAGACCCAAGCTGCAGTTCACTCCCAGAGAACCGTCATTTGACTGTCTCATGGTTCCCTCAAAGACCCCACTTGCAAGTCTGTTTTTAACTTGATCTGACTACAAGCTTGCCCAGTACAAAAACACTCTCCCCAGTTGTGATAAATTACAGGCAACTGTTTTAACTTCACTGCTGCCTAAGACAGTAGATAACAGCTGGAGCAAACAACAGACAACCAAAAACCTTAAACAAAAAAAATGGGGAAGGAGATTTACAGAGGAACTTTGAAAAACTGGCGTATTTCTAGAAATATACAAGGTCACATGCATGCCCAGAGTTGCACATATGCTCAGGAAAAGATCTGAGAAACCCTAAGCTCTCAACTCTACTGAAATTGAAGCTCTTCATAAGAAATGAAGAAGGGCTTCCCTGGTGGCTCAGATGGTAAAGAATCTGCCTGCAATGCTGAAGACCTGGGTTTGATCCCTAGGTTGGGAAGATCCCCTGGAGTAGGGAATGGCTACCCACTCCAATATTCTTGCCTGGAGAATCTCATGGACAGAGGAGTCTGGCAAGCTACAGCCCACAGGGTTGCAAAGAGTCAGACACCACTAAAGTGATTTAGCACACACAGCACACATAAGAAGTGAAGTCTAAAGCAAAGCTGTCAACTGTCTACCTGACTGAGAGGGGAAGGTATGCCACAATACATACACAGAGACCTCAGCAAAGACTGGGAGACTTAGCAGATTCAGGTTGTTAAAGAAATCTCTGCTTAATCATTAGCTGACCACTAAAGTAACTGACCGGATACTTAAAAAAATAATAATAAAAAGGAAAGGGGAAAAAAAAAAAAGAACAGAGAGTAGGGGAACTCCTTCTATAAGGGCCAAAACAATTGTGATACCAAATCCAGACAAAGACATAACCAGAAAAGAAGACTACAGACCATTATCTCTTATGAATACAGATGCAAAAATCTTCAACAAAATACTAGCAAGGCAAATCCAGCAACGTATAAAAAGGATTATACTCCGTGAGCAAATGAAAATTATCCCCAGTAACGCACAGCAGGTTCAACACACAAACATTAATAAAAACATATGATCATCTCAATAGATGAAAGAAGGAAAGATTATCTGATAAAACCAAATATCTTTTCTACTAAAAACAGAAAATAAAGTATAGAAGAGAATTTCCTCAGTTACAATATGGGGACCTATGAAAAATCCAAAGCTAACACACTTAATGGCAAAAGACTAAAAACTTTCCCCCTAAGATCAACACAAAGATGCCCAGTCTTATCACTTCTATTCAACATTCTATATTCTAGCCAGGGCAACTAAGCAAGAAAAAGAAATAAAAGGTACATAGATCAGAAAGGAAGAAACACAACTCTTTATTGGTAGATGTCTTGATCTTGTTTACAGAAAACTGGAAGGAATTCAACAAAAACAAGAAAGAGCTAATAAATGAGTCTGGCAAAGTTGAAGGATATAATATCAACATATAAAAATCAACTGTGTTTTTATACTGTTGTTGTTGTTTTAGTTGCTAAGTCATGTCTGACCTTTGCATCCGCATGGACTAAAGCCCGCCAAGCTCCTCTGTTCATGGGATTTCCCAGACAAGAATTTTCCTATACTAGGCACTAAACAATTCTAAAGGGAAATTAAGAATATAATTCTATATACAAAAACATCAAAAAGAATAAATTTAACAGAAGAAATTCAGTATTTTTACACTAAAAAGTGTTCAATGTTCAAACTATAAAATTGTTGAAAGAAACTGAAGACCTAAATAAACAGAAAGATATCCCACATTCATGGATTAGAAGACATAATACTGTTAGGATGGCAATAATCCACAAATGATCTAAAGAGTCAATGCAATCATTATCAACAATAACAGCTGGCTTTTTTTTCTTTTATAAATTGAGAAGCAGATCTTAATATTCACATGGAAATGCAAGCGATTTAGAATAGCTAAAATCATTTTGAAAAACAAGAATAATGTTGGAGGATCCATACTTCTCAATTTCTAAACCTATTACAAAGCTAGAGTAATCAAGTCTCTGTGGTACTGGCAAAAAGATAAGACATACAGATCAACAGAACAGAATTGAGAATCAAGAAATATGCCTATGGGCCTATGTGCCCTGGGAAAAGAACAAGCAGTCTCAATAAATGGTGGTAAGATAACTAGATATCCCACACAAAAATAGAGCTTTAGATCTCTACATCACATAATATGCAAAAATTAACTCAAAATGTATCAAGACTTAAATGTAAAAGCTAAAACTATACGATTTAAATAAGAAAATGGAGGTAAATCTTCATGACACTGGATTACAAAATCTTTCAGACATAACAAAACACAAACAATTTATCAAAAAAAGTAAAAGATAAATCACACAGAACAGGAGAAAATATTTGCAAATCATAAATATGATAAGGGTCCAGTATCTCAAACATATAAAACACTCTTAGAACTGAACAACAAAAAGACAACTATTATCATTTTTAAATGGACAACAGGTTTGAATAAATATTTCCCCAAAGAAAACACATGCATGACCAATAAGCACATGAAAAGACATGATTAGCCATTAGAAAAAATACAAATGAAAACTGTAAGAAATCAATTTACACATCCTAGGGAGACTATAATCAAAAGTACAGAAAATAACAAGTGTTGATGACAATGTGGAGAATCCTCACATATTGTTGGTAGAACTACAAAACAGTACAGCCTCTTTGGAAAACAGTTTGGCAGTTCCTCAAACATTAAACATAGAGTTATCACTGCATTCCACTCCTAGGTAAAAACTCCAGAGAACTAAAAATAAATGTTCATAACCAAACTTCTACATAAATGTTTACAACCGCATTATTCACCATAGCCAAAATGTGGAGATAAGTCAAACGTCTACTGACTAAAAAATGGATAAACAAAATGATGTCTATCCATGTGATGGAATATTATTCAGCCATAAAAAGAATGGATTCTGAAATATGCCATGACGTAGACGACACATGCTTAAACAGCCAGACGTAAATAGTCACATGTTGCATGATTCCACTTACGCAAAATGGCCAGAATAGGAATATCCATAGAAACGGAAAGCAGATTATTGATCACTAGGGAGTTACAAGGAATTAGGAGAGGGGAATGATTATTAATCATCATTTAGGGTGATCAAAGTGTTCTGGATTAGACAGTGATAACGGTTGTTCAATCTTGTGTAGATACCAAAACCAATGAACCATACACTTTTAAAGTGTATGATTAAATTTTTATGTAAATCATAATTCAATTTAAAAAATGAAACAAAGAATTTTCATATGATTCAGCAATTAAACTCTTAAGCATTTATCTCAGAGAAATGAAAACTTACTCATATGCCAAAAAACATGTACATGAATGTTTGTAGGAGCTTTAGGCATAATAGCTAAAAATGAAACTAATATGTCCTTCAGTAGGTGAATGGACAAACTCTATTACATCCATACTGTGAAACATAACTCAGCAACATAAAGGAACTACTGCTACATGCAACTACTTAAATAGGTCTCAGGGGAATTATGCTGAAAAAAAAGCTAGCCCTGAAAGGCTGCATACTGTATGATTTATAAAACATAAAAAATTAAACTGACCAGGTTATAGAGATGGAGAACAGAGTAGCAGTTGCCAGGGTTTGGGGACATGGGGAATGTGATTATAAAAGGGTAAAAAATTAGGAAAACAGAATAATATTAGTAGATTGTAGTATTGTCAATTTCCTGGTGGTGATCTTATACTATAGTTACGTAAAACATGAATACTGCTAGAACCTAAAAGAGTACACAAGGATGTTTATGAATTACTTCTTATGTGTGATACCACCATTATCTCAAAGCAAAAAGCTCAATTTTTTTTTTAAAAAAAGGGACAAATGAAGACTTTTTTTTCCAAGTAAATCAAATCTGATAGAATATAGAAACTAATATAAAAAGACATTTTCTCATTTTTAAGTTTCTTTAAGAATTTAAATGCAAAATTTATATAACAGTGTATTTCACCAGATACCAATTTTATCTCTCAGCTACAAATCTACCTGTTATGACATATTGGAGCTGGACCCTGTCAAAATTTCTCCTTTGCTAACTGATCTAATGTTAGGACTAATGTTATCAAAAGAAGGTGTTAGAGTGACTCTGAAAGGTGAGAATAGCAGGAAGGCACCTCTCTGGGTCCGGTCCTCTTTCCATTTTTTATTCCGCACAGAGCCAAGCCCCAGCAGCCCTCCTGGACCACTTTAAGCCACATCTCAAACCACGAACGCCCCAAGCTGAACTCAGTTTTGCAGCATCTCTGGCTGTTATCCTCAGGCCACGCTCCTCACCCAACAATGCGCTTCTATAAGTGACTTCAACTGGCCTCACGGAACCATCTTCCCACCGCGCGGCCACCGCTGTACTAGCTCTGCCATGGTCTCAGGCAGCTGCCTCCTCACTGTCAGGCTTTTAATATGCCAGCTCTGGATTATGAATACTACTCCTGCAACAGTTAGATGATGTTACAGATCTGCTCTGGCCTAAATCAGAAGGCAAGGATCTTCACCACGTGAATGCTATCCGCTTTGTGGCGGTCCTATCTTCTTCGAAGAGGTCTAACCTTGGCCTAGGGTTTGCAACTCTCCTAAGTCTTTAGTTCCTTCACTGTCCAATTCTCTAGGTACAGATCTACTTTTTTGTACTCACTAATTCTGAGTACCATGGAGTCCTTTTTAACCTCTTTTAGTAGTTAATAACATTTTACTAGTTAACAATTCTTTAATTTTCCCTGCTTAAATTAGTGGTATAGTTTCTAACTGGACCTTGACTGATATATATGGTTTACACATACATAGATATCTCTCTCTCACAACACTCACACACATGTAAAACATAGGACAACAGCACAAAGGATAGGAGGGATGAACTGGATGCATTGATCCAAACTTCTTATATTAAATGTGAAGTAGTATGTTATGTGAAGGTAGATTATAATAGGTTAAAGAAACATAAACCTTTCAATATTGAAATGAAGTAGAGTTAATACATCAATAATGGTAATAAAACATAATCTTAAAATAACACTGAAATAATTTAAAAGAAGAACACTAAAGAGGGGAAAAATAATAGAGAACAATCGGGACAAATAGAAAAAACAATTGTTAAGATGGTGAACTTAAACTCAATCCTATCAGTAATCATATTAAACATAAATAGTCTAAATATTCCAGTGGAATGAGCCAGATTGCTAGACGGGTCAAAATCAAAGAACCAACTAATGCTGACTTCAAGAAACCCACTTGAGTTATAAAGGCAAAAACAGATTCAAGTAAAAGAATGTGAGTTTCAATTCCAGTACAGCAGAATGAACTTCTACTAGACTGATGCTCTGACAACTAAAACGCTGAAGAGTACACACAGACAAAATGACCCTCAGGCACTGCAACAGTGAACAAAAAGCCAGCTCGGGAAGAGAGGCAAAAACTGAAGAATGACACTGGGTAAGTCTGAGTTTCATCTTTTTTTTTTTCTTAATAGCAGTTAGTCTAAGGAAAGGGACAAACAGTTACCACAAAAAGTGGCTAAAATTCCAAAAGAAAACTGCAGTCTTGCTAGCCAAAATGAGGACAGAGTTCAGGGCAACAATGGTCCCTGACAAACAGAGAATACCAGAAAACAAACAAACAAACAGGGAGGGGAAACCCCAAATCCTATGTATAAACTTTGCCTGAATCGGTGGCTTATTCCAAAACCATCTGTATTGGAAAAAACTATAACTAAAGATAAAAGAACTGGACTGAGATTTCACTTGCCTTCCAAAAGGCACTTTACTGTTTTGAGTCAACCAGGGAAACCACTGAAACAAAACATCAACACTCTTCAAAGAAATTAACAGAAGTTAGTCTCTAACACATATATCCTCAATTGTCAGAATATAATCTAAAAGTACTTAACATATGAACACTCAGGAAAATGTCAATGACAATAAACAATGTATAGCAACCCCAAGACAACCCTGATGCTGGGAAGTAGCAGACAACTCTCTAAAAGTAGTTGTTATAATTATGCATAGTGATCTAAAGTAAAATATGTCTTAATTAAAAGATAAGGAAATCTTAGCAGAGAAACAGAAACTAAAAAAGGATGAAAGAAAGAATATTCTAGACTGAAATGTTTTGATTACTGTAGCTCTGAAATACTATCTAAAGTCTAAAAGGGTTACACCTCCAGCTTTGTTCCGTTTTCCTTAGGACTGCTTTGGTAAGCCTGAGTCTTTTGTAGTTCCATATAAATTTTAGGATTATTTGTTCTAGTTCTGTGAAAAATGGTATGGGTAATGTGATAGGTATCACATTAAATCTGTAGATTGCTTGTGTGGTATGGCTATTTTAACTATATTAATTCTACCAATTCAAGATCTTGGAGACAGATCAATATAATGATTCAATCTAGGTGCAGAGAAAAAAAGGAGGAAACATGAAGTCCCTCAGCAGTATGTACGACAATATCAACAAGATATATGTAAACTGAGTCCAATAAAGACAGAGAGGAAAAGGTGCATAAAAAGTATTTGAGGAAATAATGGTTGAAAATGTCCCAAATTTGGGAAAAGACATAAATTCACTGATTCAAGTAGCTCAGCAAACTCCCAGATAAATACAAAGAATATTATACCAAGGCACATCACAGTTAAATTGCTAAAAGCCAAGATCAAAAGAAATTCTTCAAAGAAGTCAGAGAAAAATGATATATTACACACACATGGAGAATGATAACAATTCCACTGACTTCTTATGAGAATCTATGGAGATCTGAAGATAGTCAAATACTTTCAAGAAGCTCAAAAAAATAAAAACTGTCAATCCAGAATTCGACTGCCATTGTGTAGATAATTCAGTTTGGAGTCTTATGTTGCAATCGTCTTCATCTTCATGACTGGTTCACCTTTTTTGCCTGAAGGCTTCAAGGATTTTTCCAGTAGACTTAAAAGTCTGAAAAAGCTTTTGAAAAAATGTCACACCCATTACTAATACAAAAATTCTTGAGAAAACAGGAATTAATAGTGTGGTAGGCAGCACCTAGGATGGTCCCCGGTGGTCCCCACTCCTCGGCATGCAGGAGAATGCCGACCTCCCCTTGAGTGTCACAGCAACAGTGATGCGATGCCACTTCCATGATTAGACTAGAAAGGGGCAAGGGCTCCTCTCTCACGTAGCCTCCTGTGCTCTTCTGCTTGCTCACTCTGATCGAAGTCAGCTGCCATGTTGTGAGCTACATGATAGAGGCTAAGTGGCGATGAACTAAGGGAGTTCTCTGGCCAACAGCCAGCAAGGAACTGACACCCTCAGTCTAACAACCTGCAAGGAATTGGTAGAATCCTGCCAACAACCATATGAGTGAACACAGATAGAGGATCTTTCCTCAGTTGAGCTTTCGGGTAAGTCAGCAGCCCTGGGCAACAATCTTGATTAGAGCCTTGAGAGAGACACTGAAGCAAAGGGATCCAGCTAAGCCAAGCCCAGATTCTGGACCTTCAAAAAATACAAGAGAATAAGTGTTTATTCTTTTAACTACCCCTACATTTTAAGCAACTACATTTTGAGATAATCTATTGAGCAGCAATAGATTATTAACACAGATGGATATTTACTTAACACATAAGAATTGTGTTAACTGTAAGGCCAGCATCTTTCTTAGTGGAGAAAACCTGGAGGTATTCCCACTAAGGTCTGAAAGAAGACAAGGATACCTACTACCTCAAATACAATTTTACCCTGCTCTGGAGAAGGAATAGTCAATGCAATCAGAATAGAGAAAATAAAGATTTGGAAACGAAGAAATAACACTGTATTTTCAGACATGAGAGTAAGTATACCTGGAAAATTCTGGAGAATCAATGATAAAACTAACTCAAACAATAGAAGATTTCAGGAAGGAGCAAGATATAAAGTTAATATGCAAAAAACCATAGTGCTCCTATAACAAAAATTACCCAGTTAGAAGATATAACAGATAACAAAAATCATTTACACAGCAAAAAAATTAAACATTTAGGAAAAAACTATTAGAAATGTTCAAAATCTATATGGAGAAAAATATAAAGTTATCTATTAAGGATAGAAAAGTAGGGCTAAAAAATGTTAATACATCCCTGTTCTTAGAAATATATACTAAAGTAGTTAGGGGTGAAAAACCACACTTCAGAAAAAAAAATAAATGCACATATAATATATTTAAAGAGAATGAAAACAAAAACTTGATAAACCAAATAGGGCAGAACATCACTGAAGATATGTTGCAATGCAAACTACTATAGCCACTATGGAGAACAGTGTGGAGATTCTTTAAAAAACTGGAAATAGAACTGCCTTATGACCCAGCAATCCCACTGCTGGGCATACACACCGAGGAAACCAGAATTGAAAGAGACACGTGTACCCCAATGTTCATCGCAGCACTGTTTATAATAGCCAGGACATGGAAGCAACCTAGACGTCCATCAGCAGATGAATGGATAAGAAAGCTGTGGTACATATACACAATGGAGTATTACTCAGCCATTAAAAAGAATACATTTGAATCAGTTCTAATCAGGTGGATGAAACTCAAGCCTATTATACAGAGTGAAGCAAGCCAGAAAGAAAAACACCAATACAGCATACTAATGTATATATATGGAATTTAGAAAGACGGTAACGATAACCCTGTATGCCAGACAGCAAAAGAGACACAGATGTATACAACAGTCTTTTGGACTCTGAGGGAGAGGGAGAGCGTGGGATGATTTGGGAGAATGGCATGGAAACACGTATAATATCATATATGAAACGAACTGCCAGTCCAGGTTCGATGCAAGATACAGCATGCTTGGGGCTGGTGCACTGGGATGACCCAGAGGGATGGTATGGGGAGGGAGTAGGGAGGGGGGTTCAGGACTGGGAACACGTGTACACCTGTGGTGGATTCATGTTGATGTATGGCAAAACCAATACAATATTGTAAAGTAATTAGCCTCAAATTAAAATATATAAATTTAAATTAAAAAATAAATAAACAAAGTGAACCTAATCCAGAAGAAACAATCAAACAAGACATCTAAAAAAAAAACAATCTTGAGGGGAAATTGGGATAATTTAAATATGAACTGTACATTAAATGATATTATTGAATTAATACTTTTCTTAGACCTAAAAATAATAAAATTACGTGCAAGAATTTCTTTATTATTAGATACATAGGGGCTTCCCAGGTGGCACTAGTGGTAAAGAATCCACCTTCCAATGCAGGAGACACAGGAGACGTGGGTTCAGTCCCTAGTTGGGGAAGACTCCTTGGAGTAGGAAATAGCAACCTACTCCAGCATTCTCTGCCTGGAAAATTCCGTGGACAGAGGAGCCTGGTGGGCTACAATCCATGGAGCCACAGAGAGTCTAACACAACTGAGTGCACGTGCACACACACACACACACACTATAATGTGTGCAATCTGTGTAAGAGAGACAGGGCGAAAAGGAAAGGAAAGGAGGGAAAGAGGGGGAGTAAAGAGAGAGTAGAAGGAGGAAAGAGAGGAAGGAAATGAAGCAAAATGTTAACTCGTAACATTTAGGTGAAGGCTGTACAGTTGGTCCTTGAACAAGAGGGTTTAAAGTGCACAGGTCCAATTACATTCTGATTTTTTTCCAACACATTTCTACTAAGTACTACACCATCCAAGGTTGTGTGAGTCCACAGATGTGGAACTGTGGATGTGGATGTTAGGGAAATTAAAAAGTCTTGTTTAGGCTTCAGAAACAAAGCAGAGCAGGCCTCTGACCTTGCTTCTAACCTGCCTGGACACTGCCCTGACTGTGAGTGACTGTCTTCTGTGAATGCAAGACTGGCAGCATCATAGATAAGACAGGGGATGAATCTTGAGATTGTTGAGCCTCTGGAGTGGAGCTGGCCAACCAAGTCCCAGGTTTAAAAACATTCCAAGTTTTATGCATTAACATGAAATCAGAGCTGCTATTTGCTCACAGATTGATGACTGCCTCCTGGGATTGTGGGACCCGAACTGCGATCTCTAAAGTCTAACCCGCTGAGCAAAAACGCGCCTGGGACATTTTCCCAATTGAGATTCCTGATATGCTAAGTCATGGGACTTGCCACTGCTGTTTGAGTCTGGATGTTGGTGAGAATTCAGTTTGGTGATGTATCCTCTGCTGTTTTCTATTTCTCTTTTCTTTCAATCTTAGTATACTGAAAGTAAGCTAGATAATTCTCTAATAAATATTGGTTATTATGTATTTGTACAGAACGAGTATATGTATCGATGTGAGAGTTGGACTATAAAGAAATCTGAGGGCCAAAGAATTGATGCTTTTGAACCGTGGGGTTGGAGAAGACTCTTGAGAGTCCCTTGGACTGCATGGAGATCCAACCAGTCCATTCTAAAGGAGATCAATGCTGAGCGTTCATTGGAAGGACTGATGTTGAAGCTGAAACTCCAATACTTTGGCCACCTGATGCAAAGCACTGACTCATTTGAAAGACTCTGATGCTGCGAAAGATTGAGGGTAGGAGAAGGGGACGACAGAGGATGAGAAGGTTGGATGGCATCACCAACTCGATCGACATGAGTCTGGGTAAGCTCCGGGAGTTGGTGATGGACAGGGAGGTCTGGAGTGCTGCAGTCCATGGGATCACAAAGAGTACGACACGACTGAACTACTGAACTGAGCTGATAGAACAAGTGGCTTATTTTGTTAACAAATCCTTTGAACCTGAGACAAAAGCGAAAGCTTTTGGCAAAACAATGGAGGACTATAAAGTTAATACCTGGATTTTCAACTATGAGAGGATGGCACCTCTAACCTCCACGTTAGGTCAACTGTATGGATGTTCATTGTACTGTGCTTCCAACTTTTTTGTTGGTCAGAAGTTTTTCAAAAATAAAAGGTTGGGTAAAATGACAGAGACTTCTGGCTTATAGATGAAGGTGTAAAATTAGCTCTCTCTAATTTACTTCCTGAAAATCATGCCAAATAATAAAAAGAACTAGAAAAGGTGATGCAAATTCCTCCCTTGACAAAATTAGGAGGCAGGTAGAAAGAAAGGGAAATACAAGATATGGAAATTTCTTATCTTCCTTAGTCAAGAGATAAAGTCGATATACTAAAAACAAAGGTGTAAATGCATTTTTAAAAGATACGGTATTTAGTATTATGGAGGTAATCATCAAAAGAACTAAAACAAATGCAGGATGTAGGGAAGGAGGCTTTTACTCTATATTTTAAATCTTTTATACCATCAGGCTGTTTATATCAGTAACATATGTAGTAGTAGTAACACTACTAACAATCACACGCTAAGCCACTTCAGCTGTGTCCCACTCTGTGACCCCCCATGGACTGTAGCCCTCCAGGCTCCTCTGTCCATGGGATTTTCCAGACAGGCAGGAATACTGAAGTGGATTGCCATTTCCTTTTCCAGGGGATCTTCCTGACCCAGATATCAAACCCACACCTCTTATGTCTCCTGCACTGGCAGGTGGGTTCTTTACCATTAGTGCCAACTGGGAAGCCCAGTACTCCCAATTCCATGGACTATCCAGAAGGATTCTGTGACCAAGATGGTGCAAGAAAAAAAAATGTATCTTTCATCATCTTTACTACCCTGAAGTAAGATATTTAAAACATAAATGTAAATGTTAAGATACTTTAAAATACGATTGGGTTTAGCAGAAACACAGGTCTATCTACATGAGCACCGTGATCATAATACCAAAAAATAATAAATTAATACATTAAAATATTCCCTATTATTTAAAATAACTTAAAATTATGTTCATTCTTGTTTTTTTTTTAAAAAAAAAATTTGAATAAACAGACTCACAGTTCCACAAGGTTTGGAAGCTTCTGAGCAAGGTTTTCTGGCTGAAAATTAAAAACTCAGAATTAAATTTTATTTTTGAAAACTGTATAAACATTTCTAAACAGCTTAAATACAAAGTACTACCTTTTGAAGGGCTGTAAATTTTGACAAAAGGTGAAAATAATACATCAGCAGGTCTGGCTTTATGCTTACATAGATCAAACTACAATTTAAATGTATACATTTAAAATCCATATCCCCTGGAGAAACCAGATCTCATATTCCATGGTCACAGAAGAAATAAAAATGTTTTAACAGACACAGACAGAGGGAATAGCACCATATGACGCTAGGGCCAGCGGTGGGAGGGATGCAGCTACAAAGCCAAGGAACACCAGGGGCAAAGCACCCTGACCCGCCCCTGGGAGCTCAGAGAAAGGAACAGACTCTTCCTCAAAGCCACAAAAAGGAACTAACCCAACCAGCACCGTGGTTTTGAACTTCTGCCCTCCACAACTGTGAGACAGTAAATTTCTGCTATTTTAAGCCACCTAGCCTATGTAATTCATTACAGTAGCCCTAAATATAATAATACCAACCCCTTGTCAAACCAAAATCCCAAACTACTTCTGACATCGCAGAAGGCCAGACACCAAGATATAACTAAATTCAGAATAAACAGAGTAAGCTGGAGCTCAGGTGGCCTAAGGGAGGTCACATCTGGACCAGGTTCTGAGTAGGAGCGTGATGTGACAGGGACAGGAAACAGGCCACAGGGAGGAGGGGAAGGGAGTTGGGGCTAAGCCCTGGGGAGAAGGAAAAGCCTCCTGTAAGTAACTGAAAGTCAGCTTGCATCTGGTCTGTCTGTCTGTCTGTCTCTCTCTCTCTCTCTCACACACACACACACACACAGACAGGAGTTGTTAAGACTGAAAGAGCACACTGAGTCAGGAGTAACATTTTTTTTTAATTCTACACTAAAACGTACTATAGAATTAAGCTAGATGTCAATAACAAAGAATCAGGAATGGTTTTTTAAAAGAAATTATGACTAACTTGAGGCTTGAAAGACATAACTATCAGGTTGCCATGGAGTTGGGAGGAGGAGTGTTCTGGTTAGCTTTCTAGGCACATGAATCAACATGTGAAAAGACAAAAGAGAGACAGGTGTGTTTAAGAAATCACAAACACAATTTGTTCTACTGTAACTGCCCGGCAGCACTCATAACAAAATCTTACATTTCAAAAGCACTTATAAAAATAATTGTCTCAATAGAAAAATAAAAGTTCAGGGGACTGTAAATTTTTAGATTTGTAACAAGTAATTTTTCTTACAGGAGCTTAGAAACAGTGATTATCATTAGGAAAAGGATAGTGCTGTTATTCTCCATCTACTTTTGTATCATCTGAATCTTTAATAATGAGCATATATGTCTTTTAAAATTAAGAAAATTAAAATGTAAAATGTACTATATAAATTGTTACACAACTGAGGACTCAATCACATTATATGTAACTTAGGTTCTAAACACTCAATAAGAGAAATGCCATTAGTTTGGTATTTCTGGTATATCTGGGCCACAGAGAATAAAGCTATATAATTTTGAAGAGAGTACCAAGGAACAGTTCACAGGGTCTTATATTTTATACTAAGGAAAAACTATTTTTTTTTAAATCTTGAACACAATGGTTTATTTTAATCAAGGAGACAAAGTTATTATTTTCATATTGGCATACTGATGTATTTACTTACCAACAGTATCCCAAGCTACTTACATACATAATAGCCCTCACACTTTCATAATAACCAAATAGCACTGAATCTGAATACTGTTTTGAAGTCAGTGAAACATTTATTAAGTTTCCACTTTTGATAAAACACTTTTAGTTTTCAAATGCCGAAGCTGTGGTTCCTTTTCCCCTATGTTTTGACATCAATATCTGCAATGAAGTCCTTCATGCCAAGTCTTTCCTTGAGCGCTGAGGAAAGTGCTTTTCTTGGATCTCAGTTTCCAAAATGTTTCTTTTAGTACTGGTATCTCCCTCAGAAAGAGGAATATACACTTGCACCTGTGGGGATACTTACAAGACATCCCAGGCAAACTAAAGCATTGAGAGGGTGACAGAGGAGAGGTAAGAAGCTTTCTGGCTGTTCCTCTTGAAAAGGAAAGGCTTGTCAGGAAAAGAAGTGCTATTAGACCTCAACTAGACTGATCTGCTATAATATCAATACCATATCTGGCTAATTACAGGACCCATGGTCATTCTTTACAGATGCCTTCTTGGCTCTTACCAGACTACTGCAATTTTTCTATGACCAACTAGTTACCTCTGTGAGATATTTACCTACACACACAATTAAGCACTGCATAATGTTTCTGCTGCCATTACTGCATCACTATATGTTTCCCAATAAGTACATTGTGTTTTAATTTAAAAATAAGCACACCAACCTTGAGAAAATTGGCAGCTCATTAGGAAGCTGGGTTCAAAAAAAAAAAAGCAAAAAGCCTGGTAAAGAATCAGCCTGCTGCATAGGCAGTGGCTGACATCTACTGGTGTGCTAAAATATCATTCTCTGCTTCCTAGTGGTACATTTTAGCAATGAAAACTAAATAATATGAGAAACACTATATATTTTAATTTTCCTATTTCCATAGTTTATGAAAAGTAGGTAAGAGACTGGATCACTATATATTAACATCAACATTGTTGTTACTCTGTGAGTAACTAAGGAGCTTCCCAGGTGACTCAGCTGGTAAAGAATCTGCCTGCAATGCTGGAGACCCAGGTTTGATTCCTGGGTCAGAAAAATCACCTGGAGAAGGGAACGGCAACCCACTCCAGTGGGAAATCTTGCCTGGGAAATCCCATGGACAGAGGAGCCTGGCGGGCCCCAGTGCATGGGTCATGAATAGTTGGACACAGCTAAGTGACTAACACACAGAGCAACTAAGGTCTAATGCTGGATTACAGATGCCACACAAATAGGACTCAGGCTACTAAGTTTTAAATGTTTTCAAATTTTAAAATCCTGATTAAGAGTAATAATCTTAAAGTGCCTTACAAAACTATTATTACTATTTCCTTCTTTTTCACAAATTTGACATACAAAAGTTTTAACAGATAAACAATCTGTACCCAAACTCATTGAGTATGAATACTTCCTTCTAAATTAATTTAAAATTGTTTTATAAATCAAACCGAAATTCCCATCATTAAATCTCATATTATCACTTAATATTTTTTTCTTTACAAATAATGTAAAAGTAAACTTCAGTAAACACAGTATAAAATTCACTTCAAATCTTGAATCAATGATGCTTTACCATGTACTTTTATGGAAAACTTACAACCTCCTTAAATGGTAATATTTTAAAATTGTGTATCTTGGAACAAATACTTCAAATATGTTGCAAACACACGTTCAATTGCATTCGCTTATAGTCACTGTGTACCACTTACTTTCCTTTCTCCTTCTGGGCAACAGGCAGGATTGCACTTAAGCTCAACATGGTTAAGTAACTTGCTTTGGTCAATGGAATTATGTCAAAGTAGAGACCTTAGAGAGTTTGCATATGAGAGGTCCACAGTGACCTTTACCAGCTTTCATCCCTGAGTAAAAATACCATGAACCAAAGTCCCCAAGAGATCTGCGAGAGTAGTGCAGTATGAAAAAAAAAAAAATCACTAAATCACTAGGATTCAGGGTTCAGCAAAATATGCTCCATCCTACCTCGAACAACACATTTCAAAGAAGTCCTGAATTAAATGCATAGTTTTATAGCAGTTATAAAAAGTAGAATAAAGTCAGACCTCTACTTCAAACCATATACCAAAGTTAACTAAAAATGGAGCTGCTGCTGCTGCTGCTAAGTCGCTTCAGTCGTGTCTGACTCTGTGCGACCCCACAGATGGCAGCCCGCCAGGCTCCCCCATCCCTGGGATTCTCCGGGCAAGAACACTGGAGTGGGTTGCCATTTCCTTCTCCAATGCATGAAAGAGAAAAGTGAAAGTGAAGACACTCAGTCGTGCCCGACTCTTAGTGACCCCATGGACTGCAGCCTACCAGGCTGTTCCATCCGTGGGATTTTCCAGGCAAGAGTACTGGAGTGGGGTGCCTTTGCCTTCTCCCAAAAGTGGATCTATCAATGACTTATATCTAAGTGCTAAAACAATAAAATTCATGGAAGAACCATGAGTAAATCTTCATGATCATGGGCCAAAAGCAGGAGCACCAACAGCAAAAACAGATCAGCCAGACTTCATCAAAATTAAAAAATTTTCTGCATAAGAGAACATTACAAGAAACCGAAAGGCAATATATAAAATGGGAGAAAATATCTGCAAATCATTTATCTGCTAAGTTGAACACTTACAACTCAACCACACACACACACACACACACACAAACCAATCCCTTGAAAAATGGGCAAAGGATTTGAGAAGGCATTCTTTAAACAAGACAGGCAACCTGCCAATAAACACATGAAGACACCCAACTTCATTAGCATTAAAGTGAAGTCGCTCAGTCGTGTCCAGCTCTTTGGGGTCCCATAGACTGCAGCCTACCAGGCTCCTCTGTCCATGGGATTCTCCAGGCAAGAATACTGCAGTGGGTTGCCATTTCCTTCTCTAGGGGATCTTCCCAACCCAGGGATCGGACCCGGGTCTCCCGCATTGCAGGCAGACGCTTTACCATCTGAGACACCAACATCTCATTAGGGAAATGCAAATCAAAACCACAATGAGGTACTACTTCAAAACCACCAGAATGGCCATAATTTGTTAAAAATGTAAACTTAACAACTATTGATGAGGAACTGAGAAACAGGAACCCTTGTACACTGCTGGCAGTAATGTAAAATGGAAAAGTTTGGCTGTTCCTCAAAAAGTTAAACATAGAATTGCCATAAGATTTCATATTTCTACTCCTATATATACCCAAAATAATTAAAAGCAGGTACTTAAACATTTACATGTATACCCATGTTCATAGAAGCAGTGTTTATAATAGCTATAAGGTGGGAACAACCCAGATGTCCATCAATGGACGAACAGATAAACAAACTGTGGTATACACACACTGTGGCTGCTACTGCTAAGTCGTTTCAGTCATGTCCGACTCTGTGCGACCCCACAGACAGCAGCCTACCATGCTTCCCCGTCCCCGGGATTCTCTAGGCAAGAACGCTGGAGTGGGTTGCTATTTCCTTTTCCAATGCATGAAAGAGAAAAGTGAAAGTGAAGTTGCTCAGTCGTGTCCAACTCTTAGCGACCCCATGGACTGCAGCCCACCAGACTCCTCCGTCCATGGGATTTTCCAGGCAAGAGTACTGGAGTGGGGTGCCACTGCCTTCTCCACACACTGTGGAATCTTTATTAAATCATAAGGAATGAAGGAATGATACACACTACCACCTGGATGAAACTTGAGAACACTTTGCTAAGTGAAAAGAAGTCAGACACAAAGGTGATACGCTGAATGATCCCAATATATGAAATATCCAAAACAGGTAAATCCAGAGAGAGAGAACACAGACTGGCAGCTCCAGGCCTGGGGTATAGGGGGAGTAGGAAGAGACTGCTTAATAGGTAAGGGGCTTTGCTTTTGAGTGATGGTATGTTTGGAACTAAACAAAGGTGGTGTTGTGCAACACTGTATATTCTGAATGCTACTGATTTTTCACTTTAAAATGGTTAATTTTTCATGAAGGGAATTTCACCTCAATAAATTATTTTTAATTTTAATAGAGTTACTTCATTCAAAAACCACCACAACATACCCAACAAGCTTTCTAGTTGGATCAATAATTTGGTATCACTTTTTCTGGGCAAGCATACAGCATGAGTTCAATACCATGGGGTTATATGAGAACAACCAAAGAAAACCTCTTAACTACCAGGAATATTCATTCCTCCTCCAGTATTTCTCCTCCTTTTATGTATGTTATAGAGTAAGATCTCTCAACAGTGAAGTCAGAAGCCCTGGCAGGCTAATGGGAACAGAGACAGACGAGCAGCCCCACCTTTCCTCGTCCACAATAGCGGACATGCCCATCACAGCCCTACTCACCATTTGCCCCACAATCTCCCTTAACATTTACCCTCTTATCTCTTGGCTCACTTCCATTAACTACTCAGTTTCTTCTCTTAAAATTTCTCTTGAAATAAATGTTAAGCAGACCAAAAAAGCACGAGCCTTGTCTTAAACACTTGTCTTATTTCCTTGATGTTTTCTGGAGACAGAAAACTACAGCAGATTCTCAATACCTGAATCTACTATCATCAAAATCTCTGACAGTTAAGTTCATTTCTTCTGCAATAAGTAACACAACGAAATGTTATTAACTATGGTTTTCATGTGAATAATCCTAGAAAGCCTGAGACACATACTGGGGGGGGGGAGGAGAGGAGGCACTAAAGAGAGGGAGAAGGGGCAATAAGAAATGCTTTTAAGAGCATTAATAGCTCACTAGCCCCTCCCAACCACTCCTAACAAGAGCTGTGCAATCAGTTAGGTCGAGGACCACTAGAAGTTACCACTAACATCCTGTTTCCCAGCAAAAATGTAATGAGATTATAATGTGCAAATAATGGGCACTCTATTCGTAAGCAATATAAAAAGATAATCCCAAACATACATCAGTGTTTTATGAGAAAATGCAAATTTTGATTACCCAGATACAAAAACATAACATCTTTAGAGTTTTTTTATTTTAATGGTTCTAAAAAAAAAGAAAACAAAGAAAACCATGGCAAATATTCAAATTTCTTGGAATGCATCCATCAGAACAATCACAAATATTTTATGTCCCAAGTTCATTAAAATAAAATTTTCATTGGAAATTCACTGAATACAAGCATTACAAATTTTAAAATAAAGCCATTTCAAAAGGAAAGGAAATGGAAAGGAGGGACAGAAACTGAGGGAAGGTAAAATTTTCAAAATGTGGACAAATTCTTTTGTTTCTAAAGTTGTCTTTGAAGTGCCTAAAAAAGAACTCTGGGATCATTTTCCTTTATAATTCTGTAGCATCAACACATAGTGGTAGTTTGATTTTCCTGATAATAATGAGCTGCTACTATTGATTCTAATTTGTTTTTTTCAGTCACACACACCACTGGTCCAACAGAACTTCTTACAACATGGAAATATTTTCTATCTACCCACCCAATATGGTGGCCACTAGCCACATATGACCATTAAGTATTTAAAAGATTATTTATTATGACTAAGGAATTGAATTTTCAGTATTTTGTTATAATTTAAACAGTACCACATATAACTAGTAGTTCTCATACTAGAAAGTAACTTTCTAGTCTTACTTTCTAATACTAGTTAGTGTTACACTCACTACCATTTTTTCACTTAAACTCAGCTCTTTTGGACACACAACATAAAAGAACTACTTAACTGTATGAATGATAAAAAATTTTAATTATTTTCTTAAAATGATGAAGTACTTGCTTGCCATTTAGAAAGGTTAAAATTATTCTCTTAAAAATATAAATAAATAAATATTAAGTATCTGCAAAACTGCAAGTGTTTTATTGCCAAAAATGTAAAAAAAAAATTCCCAAACTGTTATTTTTCACTTAGCAACAAACCTTTACAGAAAAATATGCTCAAAATTAAAAAGTCTGTACATCTAGTACATTTACAAACCAAAATATGTACAATCGGTCTGTGTGAGTTCTGTATCCTTGGATTCAACTAACCATGCATCAAAAATAATCAGGGAAAAAATATTCCAGAAAGTTTCAAAAAGCAAAACTTGAATTGCTATACCAACAACTATTACATAACATTCACACTGTCTTCACAACTACTTACATAGGATCTACACTGTATTAGGCATTCTAAATAATCTAGAGATGAGGAAAAGTGCACAGGGAGATGTGCATCGGTTATGTGCAAGTACTAAGCCATTTGACACAAGGGACTTGAGCAGCCTCTGATTTTGGTACTGGAATGAGTTCCCAGTTCCCCACAGATACCAAGGGATGTCTGTATCTGAATATTTTCCAAAAGAAAACAAACATTAAAAATTACTAAAATTCTGTAAAATATTAATATTAAAAATATTTGTTTAAAAATGAAAGCTATAGAGATATCCTAAACGAGGGTTGAAGATGGGATCATCATTTGCCCCTACCTACTTTCTATTTTTTAAAAAAACCTATTTAATGTGCATTCAATGATTTTATAAATGGAATTTTCAAAGTAACAAAAATAGACACAAAAAAGAATACTAAACACTTTTTCCGTAAGGCCAAATTAACCATTTAAAAATACATCTAGCCTTTACAATCCTATATGCTTATGACACAATTGCTTGTTTTAGGAAGGAACACTGTTCCAAGCTCAAAGCATATTTCAAACACCTTACATACATTTTATCCATATTCATCTATCAATCGAGAGAGAGAGAGACACAGACTGATTTGATGGGACTAACGTACAGAAACTGGCATCTCACTCTTGGTGCATAGGTGCCTCATTGTTAGTACAGTGAATGCTTGAAAATGAATTTAAACGTGTGGAAACATACACAAATGTGTACAAGCCTTCTGCTTGTACACGCAATCCCTCAAGTACATAAGGATAGAGTCTAGAGTGAAAGGTCTGTATCCCTGTCACATCTTTCTAAACTCTCTCCTAATTCCCCAGGCCAAAACTACTACAAGTCAGGAAGAGTGAGTTAAGCCATGTTCCCCATATTTCTTTAAGAATGTACAGAATGATGCACGTTGTAAAAGTATTTCTATCAAGAACAATTAGACTCACAGTAAAACTCAAGAGGTAAACTTCAAAGAGGTAACTAGGAAAATTGACTTCACGTGGAACCCGTCACTGTTCCACAGTGGATAAATGTAGCTAAACTTTTACATGGTGCTAGGCTAGAAACAGGTCACCAACAAATACGTGCAGAATTAGAAAGGCAGCCCTGACTGCACTACAAATCAGAAGACCTGCGTCTTGCTCTGACTGGCCACAAAAATGACTTGAGATCCATCTATTAACCTCTTCTAAGCTTACTTACCTCAAAAACTGACTAAACGATCTACAAAGCTCCATCTAGCTGTAAAATTCTGTGATTCAACAGAATAAATTATAGATCAACATTCATTTTCCAAGCTATTTCAAATAGTTTGTTTACTATCTGACAAGGATCTACTGACAACCAACCAGTAACACGGAGAGGAAAAAATACTTAAATCTGAAGATTCAAAAGGAAAAACAGCTTTGATTTAAGGAGATGGGAATACCAGACCACCTGACCTACATTCTGGGAAATCTGTATACTAGTCACAAAGCAACAGTTAGAACTGGACATGGAACGACAGACTGGTTCCAAATAGGAAAAGGAGTATGTCAAGGCTGTATATTGTCACCCTGCTTATTTAACTTCTATGCAGAGTACATCATGAGAAACGCTGGGCTGGAAGAAGCACAAGCTGGAATCAAGATTGCTGGGAGAAATATCAATCACCTCAGATATGCAGATGACACCACCCTGATGGCAGAAAGTGAAGAAGAACTAAAAAGCCTCTTGATGAAAGTGAAAGAGGAGAGTGAAAAAGTTGGCTTAAAGCTCAACATTCAGAAAACAAAGATCATGGCATCTGGTCCCATCACTTCATGGCAAATAAATGGGGAAAAAATGGAAATAGTGACAGACTTTATTTTGGGGGGCTCCAAAATCACTGCAGATGGTGACTGCAGCCATGAAATTAAAAGACGTTTGCTCCTTGGAAGAAAACCTATAACCAAAGTAGACAGCATATTTAAAAAGCAGAGACACTGCTTTACCAACAAATGTCCATCTAGTCAAAGCTATGGTTTTTCCAGTAGTCATGTATGGATGTGAGAGTTGGATTATAAAGAAAGCTGAGTGCAGAAAAATTGATGCTTTTGAACTGTGGCATTGGAGAAGACTCTTGAGAGTCCCTTGGACCGCAAGGAGATCCAACCTGTCCATCCTAAAGGAAATCAGTCCTGAACATTCATTGGAAAGACTGATGCTGAAGCTGAAACTCCAATACTTTGGCCACCTGATGCGAAGAACCAACTCATTTGAAAAGCCCCTGATGCTGGGAAAGAAGGAAGGTGGGAGGAGAAGGGGATGACAGAGGATGAGACGGTTGGATGGCATCACCACCTCGACGGACATGAATCTGAGCAAGCTCCGTGAGTTGGTGATGAACAGGGAAGCCTGGCGTGCTGCAGTCCATGAGGTCGCAAAAGTTGGACACAACTGAATGACTCAACTGATAACAAAACTCACATTTTTCAGGTGCAGGTGCGTTAACTGAGATAGTTACCGGTACATTTGTAATAAATGTTTTGCGGGACTATAGCATATATTATAAATAAGCATTAAAACACAAACAGAGCTGTTTCCATGCATTCAGGTTTAGAAATAACTAAGATGTTTCTGTTGGAGAAGGCAATGGCACCCCACTCCAATACTCTTGCCTGGAAAATCCCATGGACAGAGGACCCTGGTAGGCCATGGGGTCGCTAAGAGTCGGACACGACTGAGTGACTTCACTTTCACTTTTCACTTTCATGCACTGGAGAAGGAAATGGCAACCCACTCCAGTATTCTTGCCTAGAGAATCCCAGGGATGGGGGAGCCCGGTGGGCTGCCGGCTATGGGGTCGCACAGAGTCGGACACGACTGAAGCAAATTAGCAAGATGTTTCTGTACAGTGCTAACTCGAGAACAGAGTGTTCATGGCGATTATGGAGGCTGTGGAAGATGCAAGGGTCTGACAAATTAGAGGGAAACAGAAGTCCTTTGCTGGAATTCAAAATGACACCATCAAACAAAAACAAAACCATTCCCTCTCCCTACTTCTTCTGGCACATTTGATTGCATGGTGCTCATTTTTACCATCTCTTTAATTTGTTGATTTTCCCTTCAAGGTGTTCTGATGATCATTCGATCTAGATACTACTCGTACCAAATTCAAAACAGGTAGAGCATATAGCTGGATGACTTCTCAGTCATCAACACTTTTCACCCTCAACCCAACCAGCTTCAAGGAGCATAAATGCAAGCATCACCGTCACTGTAAATCAAAATGTTTAGACTCACTGATTAATAAATCTGAGAGCTGGGAAAGATCTTAGTAGCACTAAATTCCAACAAACTCATTTTCATGTTTAATTGTAAAAATCATAAATATCTACTGAAATGAATATAAACCAAACTCAGTGGTTAGTAGGACCTTTTCCTTTTACTATAAACACTTAAGTGTAAGGCTCTGTTTATTAGAGTTCCTATCCCAACTCTTGTGGCCTCCCTCTTCCACAGCTATCATCTCTATTAAGTTTGATGTATTCTTTTTTATGCCTCAGTTTACTTGTCTAGAAAGCAGGAATAGTAGTGACTACCTCATACAATTATCTTGCAGATCAATTAGATTAACACATATAAATTACTTAAAACCATGCTTGGCACTTAATAACACCTCAAACGATGGTAGCTGCTATCTGATTTTAACCCAGCCCATATGGACAAACACTTAGGCTTTCACAATTTTTCATCATATACAATGTTGTGAGGAGTATCCTTGTTCATTTGGCTGTTTTTTCTGTTGGGTAAAGAAAATTAGAGATACCAAGGGAACATTTCATGCAAAGCTGGGCTCAATAAAGGACAGAAACGGTATGGACCTAACAGAAGCAGAAGATATTAAGAAGACGTGGCAAGAATACACAGAAACTGTACAAAAAAGATCTTCACGACCCAGATAAACACGATGGTGTGATCACTCATCTAGAGCCAGACATCCCAGAATGTGAAGTCAAGTGGGCCTTAGGAAGTATCACTACGAACAAAGCTAGTGGAGGTGATGGAATTCCAGTGGAGCTATTTCAAATCCTGAAAGATGATGCTGTGAAAGTGCTGCACTCAATATGTCAGCAAATTTGGAAAACTCAGCAGCGGCCAGAGAACTGGAAAAGGTCAGTTTTCATTCCAATCCCAAAGAAAGGCAATGCCAAAGAATGCTCAAACTACCGCACAATTGCACTCATCTCACAAGCTAGTAAAGTAATGCTTAAAATTCTCCAAGCTAGGCTTCAGCAATACGTGAACCGTGAACTTCCAGATGTTCAAGCTGGTTTTAGAAAAGGCAGAGGAACCAGAGATCAAATTGCCAACATCTGCTGGATCATGGAAAAAGCAAGAGACTTCCAGAAAAACATCTATTTCTGCTTTATTGGCTATGGCAAAGCCCTTAACTGTGTGGATCACAATAAACTGTGGAAAATTCTGAAAGAGATGGAAATACCAGACCACCTGACCTGCCTCTTGAGAAATCTATATGCAGGTCAGGAAGCAACAGTTAGAACTGGACATGGAACAACAGACTGGTTCCAGATAGGAAAAGAAGTATGTCAAGGCTGTATATTGTCACCCTGCTTATTATATGCAGAGTACATCATGAGAAATGCTGGCACGGATGAAGCCCAAGCTGGAATCAAGGTTGCCGGGAGAAATAGCAATCACCTCAGATATGCAGATGATGCCACCTTTATAGCAAAAAAGGGGAAGAACTAAATAGTCTCTTGATGAAAGTGAAAGAGGAGAGTGAAAAAGTTGGCTTTAAAGGTCAACATTCAGAAAGCTAAGATCATGGCATCCAGTCCCATCACTCTGTGGCAAATAGATGGGGAAACAGTGGAAACAGTGACAGACTTTATTTTGGGGGGGCTCCAAAATCACTGCAGATGGTGACTGTAGCCATGAAATTAAAAGACGCTTACTCCCTGGCAGGAAAGTTATGACCAACCTAGACAGCATATTAAAAAGCAGAGACATTACTTCACCAACAAAGGTCCGTCTAGTCAAAGCTACGGTTTTTCCAGTAGTCATGTATGGATGTGAGAGTTGGACTATAAAAAGAGCTGAGCACTGAGAATTGATGCTTTTGAACTGTGGTGTTGGAGAAGACTCTTGAGAGTCCCCTGGATTGCAAAGAGATCCAACCTGTCCATCCTAAAGGAGTTCAGTCCTGGGTGTTCATTGGAAGGACTGATGCTGAAGCTGAAACTCCAATACTTTGGCCACATCATGCAAAAAGCTGACTCATTTGAAAAGACCCTCATGCTGGGAAAGATTGAGGGCAGGAAGAGAAGGGGATGACAGAGGATGAGATGGTTGGATGGCATCACCAACTCAATGGACATGAGTTTGGGTGAACTCCGGGAGTTGGTGATGGACAGGGAGGCCTGGTGTGCTGCAGTCCATGGGGTCGCAAAGAATCGGACATGACTCAGCAACTGAACTAAACTGAAATTCTTACAAGCCAAAATGCTAGTTCAAACATATGAGCATGTAAAATTCTGCTAGATACGGTCCAACCACAAACCACTCAACCACAAACGCTGAGTCAATTTCCACTCCCTCCAGTAGTATGTGAGAGCATCTGCTCCCCATTGTCTTCAACACATACAGCATTGATAATCTTCAATATCAGCTATTAATCTCTTTCATTTTACTAGGTAAGGATGATCAATGTTTTACCACTTCTTCTGCTGAAAGTTAAATCTCGTTTTGTGTTTTGACTCTCTACTTTTTTATGATTTGCCTGATTATATTTGGTGGAGGAAGGTCAGGAATGTTTTCTCCTGCGCCAGTACAAAAGAAATACATCTGCATCTTACTCTGCCACCCCAATTCAGGATTATGATGGATATATCTCTTCTTCCCTTCAAGCTCAGAAGGGTATCATTTTTAAGTTTTTTTCTGTTGCATAGATTAAGTGCTTAATCAGGATCCATCTACTCTTATTGCTCTTCAGTTCAGTTCAGTTGCTCAGTCGTATCCGACTCTGCAACCCCATCAACCACAGCACACCAAACCACCCTATTTCATCTAAAATTTACATGCCTGTTTTCTATCCATTTATATTTATAAATAAAATGGGCACAGGAGAGCTCCATCAGTTATTTGGGGAGGTCACTCTTCCACATCCCCAGGACGGCCTTCTACCTACTGCATTCATTAAGAGAAACTGGCAGATCATTGAATAATTTTCTTTCCAGGTTGAGTTCTTTTCCTCCATGCAAGTCACTTGCTGCCTTTTATTTTAAAAGAAGGAACTAAGATCCAAAGAGATTAAGCACATAAGATCTGGGTCTATTACTTCCTAGTACTAAGTTCTGTTACCAAACAATGAAAATACTCTCTTCCTGGGCCTGCAGACCTCAGATGCTGCCACTGTTGATTCCTGCTTCCATGCTATATTCCTTCTCTCACTCTTACACAGATCCCAGCTACTTGGTAGGGAGGAAGGGCAGGGACTGGGATGCAAGGGGACAAGGTAGGCTCTACCCCAGCCCCCGTCAGCCTGCACACTCATAACCTGTCATCATCTGAAACTTCTCAATGACTAATGTCTCTCTCCACGACCAGAATATCCCATCCATCCAGATGGCTTACTCAATCATGCCCAGTATAAGTCGGGATCCTTTGGACCCACTTTATTTTCCCTATTCACTCACTCCTTGCTTTCTTTGCTTCCAATTCAGCTTAGACTCCATGTCCCACCATTTTAATCACTCTTGCCAAAATCCTAAACCTCCTTAGTCCCTCTGTACATGGAAAAACTTAAGCCTGCATAAATGCGACATCCCAAATTCTTTATACCTCAGACAGCTAAGAACTGCAGGAAAAACTCCCTAAACAAGCAGATGGTTCCACCATAAGCCTAGCCATCAACTGCTTGCTGAATAATCCCAACAGTTCTACCACCTTTCTCAAAACAAACTGCCGTGACTCTTCATAACAATAATTTGAAACCTGCCCTCTCCACAGATCTTCACTCCCCAAGTGGTGGTCATCAGACGAAACTGTCTCCCCCCCAGTCTGTATCTTCCTGTGCACCCTTCCTTCCCTTCTCTTGTTAAAGGAGGAAGGGATACTATTTCAAAGTCCCTCCCTCCCTCCAACTGTACTCTGGGCCCGTCCTTTCCTACCTTCTTAGGAGTCTGGAACTTTTAATTCTTTCCTACTTCTGTATCTTCAACTCCTCTCTAATGAAGACTTCCCGTCAGCATGCACACAGGCTCAACTCACTCCTCTTAGAAAAGAGAAGAGGGGTAAGCACAGAGAAAAGAAAAGAAAAAAGGAGAAAGAAAAAGTGTCCTGCTTTGTCAAGACCCTCCAGCTATGTCTGCTTTTTCAAATCAAAACCAAATTTTTAGACCCACTAACCTTGTTATCTAGTTTTTCATCTCCTTCTCACCAATTCAAACTTGCATTCCACTCTCCAGAGCTTCTAACACAGTCCCTGTCACAGTCACCATCACTTTTTGTCACTAAAGTTTTGGACAAATATTGGTCCTAATCTTCTGCCATTTAATCTCAGTTAATATTTTTTTCTTCAGCTTGGGATGTCAAGAAACAAAAATCCCATAAGAGTAAGAATCTGTTCCATGAGGTGTTGACTGTCAGTGCCTTGAAGACTACTGGATACACAGTAAGGACTCAATAAATACATGGTAAATGAATAAGTGATAGTTTTCCTCCCAAGTTTCTGTCAAAGTCATTCTTCAGGATCAATGCAAATAGCACCTTCCTTAAAAAATCTTTTACAATCCTGATAAATAGAATTAGATGATGTGTCCTACATATGTTAGGCAATAGGCCAGGCACTGGGGATACAGAATTTAAGACAGAGTCCCTGGATAAAAGATTCTCAATCTGGAATTCATATCCTTGTACTATAGTCCTTAACTATATACTTTATATTCATTTAACAACTAAGCGGATGCCTATCCTACAACAAACACAGAACCTGTATCTCCGATTCTCTTAATGTCAAACTACCACAAAGATCAGAGACTTAATAATTCTTGAATTGCACTTAAAATAATGATAGAAAAATTCTTCAAAACATTTTCTAAGATGAATGTTAGGAACCAAAATCACAATGCTTCCCAACTACTTCTTATTTGCCTATTAATTATATAACAGTATTCCTATATAAATTAACTCACATTAAAAAAGCTTTATGATTTTTCAGATACACAAATAAATGGTAATATTGTACAATGAAATACTGCTAAAAAGTACTTTAAAATGTAAAATATGCCTATCCTTTGATCCAGCAATCTTGCTTTTGAGATTTGATCCTAAATACAAGGATGTATATATACTTTTGGGCCTAGAAGTGAGCGGAATAAGAATGAAGTGAAGAGAGAAATCTGCAGAGAAATATGTATAGTATGACTTCCTTTTGTTTTTTAAAAAGGCAAAAAATACAGAGTACATAATTACATAAACAGAAGCAAAGTAGCGGAAAGACACAGTCCAACTATTAATACTGGTTATTCCAAAGCACAGAACTGGAGGAACAGAAAGAGAAACAACTGCTTTTCATGTCTTCCTCTATATTGGTTGCTATAAGGCACATATCATTTTCATAGGTAATATATGAAGTTATTATTTTATATATAAAAAAAGTTTATTCTTTCTCTCTGTCCTTCCATTTTAATATGGGCATTCCCCAAGTTCTGAGCATTTGCCATACAATCATCCTACAAATATAAACCACGGTGCGATACAGAGCAACTTAAATGGAAAAAAGAAGGACAGAAGTCAGGCCTCCGTGACTCCTCTTCTCACCAAGAGGCTTCATATAAGGAGGGGAAATGGGGAATGCTGAGGACAGGACATTTAAACACAATAAAACAATGTTACTAAAAAATAACAAAACAATGTGGAAATGGAAATGACTGGCAGGTTCCCAAGCTTCCTTAAAAAATAAAAGCCAATTAAGCCTTAATGTGTTTGAGATACTGTATGATTCCAATAATGTTTTTTCTTTTGGACACCACTGCAGTTGGAAGTCAAATTTCACATACTAAATGTTATTTCTATAGGAAATATACTTTATCAATAACATCAGAAAATATTCCAAAAGCCTGAACTCACTAGTTTCTAGCACACAAGGGCAAGCACTGTTCCATCTGCTTTCAAAACCTGTGCAGGACGCCATTCTCAGACTATACTGGATAAATAAGCTGTCTTATGCTCAGCATAGTCAGGGAATGGTATGGTTGCTACCATTCTCACATACTGATATCTGTATGGCACTTCACAGTTGAAAAAGCTCTTTGATACACATGAATCAAATGTTCCAGCTAAGAGAAACCATTAAAATAAAATACTTACACCTATCATTATAAACATATGCAACAATTTAATCTTCAACAAACAAGGTGGCAAATAATGAACTTGAAATGTATGTTTGGAAGTCATTATATCAGTGAAAATTACATAGTAGGTATTTAAATTTTTCATAAACAGAAAAATTCAGGCAAGAAATGGCCACAAAACCAGAAATTTATTGTTAGTTTTATAAACAAAGGTCAATTACTTCTACCGCAGTAGACTATGACTGATTGTTTGAGACGTAATCCGCTCATAACCTTTTCTTTGTACATAACAGCAAACATAAGAAAATCTGGGCTATAATTCTTGACAAATTATTTCTTATACCACTTCTTCTCCAAAGGGGGTAAAAAGCACTACATAAATACGGTTTCATTTTATGGAATGATGATCTTGCAAAAAGGATTAATATGATTGTATATAGATTATTAAGGTTTGAAAAGTGAAAATTTTAATTTGAAAAAATCTAACTAGGCATGCAAAATAACATATACGTCAATGTGTGCATGTGCTAAGTTGCTACAGTCATGTCTGACTCTCTGCAATCTGATGGACTGGGGGTTTCTCTGTCCATGGGATTCTCGAGGCAAGAATACTTGAGTGGGTTGCCATGCCCTCCTCCAGGGGATCTTCCTGACCCAGGGATCGAACCTGCATCACGTATGTCTCCTGCATTGGCAAGTGGTTTCTTTACCACTAGTGCCACTTGGGAAGGCCCATACACCAATATGCCAAAGACTAAAAATGAAAGATATATTTACATTTACTTTCAGACACAGCAAAAATAAGCAAAATTTATAATGCTTTCTATACACTGTAGGTATTTTACACAGATTAAATAAAACTTTTCCAGAAAAACACTCCATATACATGAAGCCAGTAAGGTATATTTTCAGATATTCAGATACTTTCAGAGAAGGGAATGAAGAATGGGCCCATTCACAAAGAAACAACAAGACTTCATAAATCATCTAATATAAATAAGAACTAGAATTCAACGTGAAAAACTTAAATGAGGTTCAATGATAATCAGAAAGTCCACATAAAGCAAATTCATTTAAAACAGAGACCAAATATCATGCTAAACAGTGGGAATAAAAAGTTTGACAGAGACATTCTCTTGAAAAATATTTTAGTTTTTTTTAACATCATAAAACTTTAATATGATAAAATGTTGGCTTTTGTGGAAAAAACTTCCCCAATAAATTGGACGATAGCTCAAAGTCATTTGATTTTCACAGTGCAATCATGGAGATTTTTTGGTTTGGGAGTTTTTCAAAATACTCAAAACACATCAAGCCTCCTAATGCTAATTTTAGTATTTTAATCTTCGAATTATTATCTTTTTAAATACCTCTAAATCAAAGTCATCCTTGTTGGTCTTTCTCTTCCTTACTTTTTAACTGGCCTATTGGATACTATAACATCCATAAATCATTTAGGAATCTTAACATGCAAAGAAAGCACAGGCCCAGAGAGACGCACAGACTAAGTGAAGAGAGGTTTCTGAATGGGGCCTAATTTTTTTTTTTAATTTTACTGTAGTATAGTTCATTCACAATGTTGCATTAGTTTCAGGTGTACAGCAAAGTGATCTGACTATACATATACATATATTCATTCTTCTTCAGATTCTTTTCTCAGATAGGTTATCACAGGATATTGAGTAGAGCTGTGCTATACAGTAAGTCCTAGTTGGTTATCTATCTTATATGTAGTACTGTGTGGGACTCAGTGGTATATTAGTGAATATTTTGCTTTCCTATACAACTCCTGCAACTTTGTAAGTGCAGGAATTAGATAGTGAATTTCCACCTAAGGAGAACCCACTGTATATGTACTTTTATTACATGCTTATACAAGAAGAGGGGATATACATCTTGGTTCTGGATATCTTAAGATACATAAACATATCTTGATCAGGACTACATTATAAATAACTTTTTAAAAATGTGATGTAATACTGTACCAAGGTTGTAAGGGAGTTCCTTTTCATGTAGAGTCTCTCCAAGTACTGTAGTCCCTCATCTTTCAGTAACTCCAATGGGAAATGCTGCAGATTCCTGTAATTTAAGAACAAATTCTTGTGCTTTTCCAGCCTTGCCACAGAGATCGTCTTACAAAGTTCGGATGCCATGGCTGAACATATTCCATCAGGCACGCTGCAGTACTACATCTTGTCAAAACTGGTCCATTTCTAAAGCGAACAAAAACCCTGAAAATTATGATACTGGTAACAAAAGCTGCCAAATAAACCAGTTAGCATATATAGCTATTTGCGGACATTAAAAAGAGAGTTACCCATCAATTCCTACATTTCTACTTCATAGCAACTAAATTTTCATACATATTTAAAAGATTAAAATGAATAACTATTTAATAAAGAGGTACTCTCACTATTTAAACAATATTTACTACTTAGTAGAATAGTCCTATTTGAAAAAATAGTTCTTGAAATTGAGACAGGAATCCCTATCTAAGAGAACAGAGACCAGTTTCATAACACATAACTGAAGAAAGAGCTTAAAAATCAGACACTGCAAAGCCATTTCCTTCCTTCCTACCTCATTTTGTCTTTAGCTTAAAATATTTTTAAAATATTTAAATCTATATAAACTATGACTAGATCATTTACAGCTTCATTTTCTTCACTTCTTACTATCTAAATATTGTTCTATATTGTAATATTTTCTTTCTTTTCTCCTCATTCTCATTTCTTTCTTCTTAGCTTTGCAGATTATCAGAAGTAGCAAAGAAACAGACCTGGGGACATGGTTTTACTTTAGTATTTCAAGGAAAGAAGAAATACTGCCCCAGGAAATAAGAATCTTATACTTTTCTATTACAACCTCTCTGGGCTTCAGCTGCCTAACATATAAAATGGAGACAGCAATTTATTGGTAAGGGCCAAAACCCAGAACAGATTAAATTCCCTTCTAGCTCTAAACTGACATGGGTAGGAAGAGAAATGATTTGCCATCTTATCAATTAGACACAGGGCAGAAACAAACTTCACAATCACCATAAAAAGAAACAAGCTCAGAGCTACAATAATCTGCCCAAGGTCAAGCAGCTCATAAGGGAATAAAGGATTTTTTTTTCTTTGGGTGGGGAAGGTTGTCCAGACTGAAGTCTTCGCACACACAGACCAACAGGATTCTACAAGATACTCAGGAAACACTAAAACACTAAAAACAAGTTGAGCTTTGTTCAAAGATTCTACTCTCGTTTACTTGGGCACCCTTCCTCAAACTCTCCAAAGGAAAATACCTTTCAAAGAAAATGTTTTTTCTTAAGAAAAATTTTCACTGAGAATTGACACCAAATTAGTACGAATGTAGTAACATAAGCTTTCAATAAGCAGTGTCTTGTAACTTTTGGGTTATATTCTATTATTTCCAAACTCTAATTCCTAATAGGAAAGTATCTGCTATTTTATATAAAAGGGCAGAGAATATGGAGTACTCATTAATCTCCCCAATGGAGCATGAGAGTCCAATACCTTCCCATTTTTATACTAGCTACTCACTTACCTATTTTTATGAGACATATTACATGACTCTAAACAAGATCATCTTTCCACATCTTAATTCTCTCTCTGTGAAGCAAGGATAACTAGGCTAGAAATAACGCTGATGATTGTTATTTGGAAGGGGAAGCTTTCTGGGTAATTATTCACTTAAATGGTAAACTGGAAGCAGTTTAGGTGTCTCAGAAACACCTCAAACTTAACACTTTCAAATAGGAGTTTTTTTATTTTCATCACCTATCCAAATCTCTCCCAGTCTTTCCAAACACCAGGAAATCCTGAAGTCAAGAATGATTCCACCCACCTATCCTGAATGAGTCACCCACCACCTCCAATCCATCACAAGGCCTATGGTTTCCATCTCCAACATACACCTCAAATCAATCCACATTTCTCCATCTGCCAAAATGGAAAACCAGTCATCTCCTGCCTGGCTATATATTTTACTGGTCTCCTGGTGTTTAGTCATTTTGTAATATATTAATCACTTAGCAGGGAGCTTTTAAAAAACTAAATTCAATTACATCTCCCTCTCTTTCTCAGGTAAATTCACTCCCTAGTCACATGAATTCTTTAAAAAAAAAAAAACCCTTCAAGAGTTTATTTAGAAAAATCAAATTTACCAGGTATTGAGGGCTCTTCACAACCTGGTCCCAACCACTCCTTCAGCCTGGCAGCACCCTTCCTGGTTTCTCACCAAAGTCCTGGGCTTTTCTAGTGCTTCTGAGTGCCGCACTCTTCATATCACTTGCTGCTCTCCTCTTAGCCTTGAAAACACTGTCTCAACACCCTTCAGGTTTCAGTGTAAAATCACTGCTGCTGCTGCTGCTAAGTCACTTCAGTCGTGTCCGACTCTGTGTGACCCCATAGGTGGCAGCCCATGAGGCTTCCCCGTCCCTGGGATTCTCCAGGCAAGAACACTGGAGTGGGTTGCCATTTCCTTCTCCAATGCATGAAAGTGAAAAGTGAAAGTGAAGTCGCTCAGTCGTGTCCGACTCTTAGCAACCCCATGGACTGCAGCCTACCAGGCTTCTCCATCCATGGCATTTCCCAGGCAAGAGTACTGGAGTGGGGTGCCATCACCTTCTCCAGTAAAATCACTTCTCCATCCCAAATAAATGATTCTCTCTTTCTCTTTCTTTGTAGGACTCTCCACAGTTTATAATCTAAATATTTATTGATGTATCTGTCTATTATCAATCTAGTCAAGAGACTGTTCCATGAGCTCCTGAGGGCAGAGATCCCGCTGTTTTCTTCACATTTGTATACCTGCCTCTAGCGCAAAGCAGGCCCTCAAACAGCTGATGAACTGCTGAAAGTAGGGCATGTGAGGAACACTGCAAGGTAGAGTTTGTTTCATCTCTGATCTAAGGTCAGCTTGTAGATACTATATGCTGAGTGCTTTCTATGTGCTTTGATCTCTCAGTCCTTAAAACTCTGCATTGTGATATATGTTATTTAGCCTGTTTTATAGATGAGGAAACTGAGTTTTCTCAGAGAGCAACTCCTCAGAATTCCAACCCAAATGGACGACTTCAACGCCTGTGCATTTGTTCTACAGTGCAGCCTTTCATGAACTTCAGTAGGGGCCGTGTTTCTTCCTATTACTATTTCAACGGTAGGCAACGCTTACACAAATTTAAGACCACAAAGCACAGCCCACACTCCTCGATGGTTAGATCCAGTGAGAGAATACAGCATAACCTGATGGCTTTCCTTCTAAATCCTGCAGAGATGGGTAGGATTGATTGCCTTAAAAACGTCACTACACTCTGTTAAAATGCAGTTTGGCAGATGAAATCTACACAAATGAAATCTGAAAGCTGTCAATAATAAATAATGGTAATGGTTTTTCAAATGCATTCATTGGCAGTACAGGATAATTTTCTCACACATACTCCCTTCGGTACCTCTTATCTACAATTAAAAGCAAATGATACACTTAATATTAGCTGTATACAATTGCATCTGCATAGGAATTTTCCGACAGGTAAACACCAATCCACTCTATCACTGTTTAAAGCAAACAAACCTTTCCACCTTAAGAAAATTCCACACATTTTTAAGCAGGTGTGTTTTAAAGGGAAAGGAGTACCTTCGATTGACTTCCGTACTTAACTCGGTGGAATACCCACTCCAACTTCCTAATACTGGATATTAGAGGATTAAAATCGTACATTAAAAGCGTTTGTTTTTTTCTCAGTACTGAGAAGGTTGACATAAGTCAGGCAAAACACATACCATTTTGCCCAGTTAACCAAGCACTCTCGCCTTTAGAGTTTGGAAGCAGTGAGACTAGTAGAAAGGATTTCACAGATTC
>NW_024080543.1:258020-278851 GCF_014754425.2 Oryx dammah
CATGCATTGGAGAAGGAAATGGCAACCCACTCCAGTGTTCTTGCCTGGAGAATCCCAGGGACGGGGAAGCCTCATGGGCTGCCACCTATGGGGTCACACAGAGTCGGACACGACTGAAGTGACTTAGCAGCAGCAGCAGCAGTGATTTTACACTGAAACCTGAAGGGTGTTGAGACAGTGTTTTCAAGGCTAAGAGGAGAGCAGCAAGTGATATGAAGAGTGCGGCACTCAGAAGCACTAGAAAAGCCCAGGACTTTGGTGAGAAACCAGGAAGGGTGCTGCCAGGCTGAAGGAGTGGTTGGGACCAGGTTGTGAAGAGCCCTCAATACCTGGTAAATTTGATTTTTCTAAATAAACTCTTGAAGGTTTTTTTTTTTTTTTTAAAGAATTCATGTGACTAGGGAGTGAATTTACCTGAGAAAGAGAGGGAGATGTAATTGAATTTAGTTTTTTAAAAGCTCCCTGCTAAGTGATTAATATATTACAAAATGACTAAACACAAGGAGACCAGTAAAATATATAGCCAGGCAGGAGATGACTGGTTTTCCATTTTGGCAGATGGAGAAATGTGGATTGATTTGAGGTGTATGTTGGAGATGGAAACCATAGGCCTTGTGATGGATTGGAGGTGGTGGGTGACTCATTCAGGATAGGTGGGTGGAATCATTCTTGACTTCAGGATTTCCTGGTGTTTGGAAAGACTGGGAGAGATTTGGATAGGTGATGAAAATAAAAAAACTCCTATTTGAAAGTGTTAAGTTTGAGGTGTTTCTGAGACACCTAAACTGCTTCCAGTTTACCATTTAAGTGAATAATTACCCAGAAAGCTTCCCCTTCCAAATAACAATCATCAGCGTTATTTCTAGCCTAGTTATCCTTGCTTCACAGAGAGAGAATTAAGATGTGGAAAGATTATCTTGTTTAGAGTCATGTAATATGTCTCATAAAAATAGGTAAGTGAGTAGCTAGTATAAAAATGGGAAGGTATTGGACTCTCATGCTCCATTGGGGAGATTAATGAGTACTCCATATTCTCTGCCCTTTTATATAAAATAGCAGATACTTTCCTATTAGGAATTAGAGTTTGGAAATAATAGAATATAACCCAAAAGTTACAAGACACTGCTTATTGAAAGCTTATGTTACTACATTCGTACTAATTTGGTGTCAATTCTCAGTGAAAATTTTTCTTAAGAAAAAACATTTTCTTTGAAAGGTATTTTCCTTTGGAGAGTTTGAGGAAGGGTGCCCAAGTAAACGAGAGTAGAATCTTTGAACAAAGCTCAACTTGTTTTTAGTGTTTTAGTGTTTCCTTAGTATCTTGTAGAATCCTGTTGGTCTGTGTGTGCGAAGACTTCAGTCTGGACAACCTTCCCCACCCAAAGAAAAAAAAATCCTTTATTCCCTTATGAGCTGCTTCCTTGGGCAGATTATTGTAGTTCTGAGCTTGTTTCTTTTTATAGTGATTGTGAAGTTTGTTTCTGCCCTGTGTCTAATTGATAAGATGGCAAATCTTATTTCTCTTCCTACCCATGTCAGTTTAGAGCTAGAAGGGAATTTAATCTGTTCTGGGTTTTGGCCCTTACCAATAAATTGCTGTCTCCATTTTATATGTTAGGCAGCTGAAGCCCAGAGAGGTTGTAATAGAAAAGTATAAGATTCTTATTTCCTGGGGCAGTATTTCTTCTTTCCTTGAAATACTAAAGTAAAACCATGTCCCCAGGTCTGTTTCTTTGCTACTTCTGATAATCTGCAAAGCTAAGAAGAAAGAAATGAGAATGAGGAGAAAAGAAAGAAAATATTACAATATAGAACAATATTTAGATAGTAAGAAGTGAAGAAAATGAAGCTGTAAATGATCTAGTCATAGTTTATATAGATTTAAATATTTTAAAAATATTTTAAGCTAAAGACACAATGAGGTAGGAAGGAAGGAAATGGCTTTGCAGTGTCTGATTTTTAAGCTCTTTCTTCAGTTATGTGTTATGAAACTGGTCTCTGTTCTCTTAGATAGGGATTCCTGTCTCAATTTCAAGAACTATTTTTTCAAATAGGACTATTCTACTAAGTAGTAAATATTGTTTAAATAGTGAGAGTACCTCTTTATTAAATAGTTATTCATTTTAATCTTTTAAATATGTATGAAAATTTAGTTGCTATGAAGTAGAAATGTAGGAATTGATGGGTAACTCTCTTTTTAATGTCCGCAAATAGCTATATATGCTAACTGGTTTATTTGGCAGCCTTTGTTACCAGTATCATAATTTTCAGGTTTTTTGTTCGCTTTAGAAATGGACCAGTTTTGACAAGATGTAGTACTGCAGCGTGCCTGATGGAATATGTTCAGCCATGGCATCCGAACTTTGTAAGACGATCTCTGTGGCAAGGCTGGAAAAGCACAAGAATTTGTTCTTAAATTACAGGAATCTGCAGCATTTCCCATTGGAGTTACTGAAAGATGAGGGACTACAGTACTTGGAGAGACTCTACATGAAAAGGAACTCCCTTACAACCTTGGTACAGTATTACATCACATTTTTAAAAAGTTATTTATAATGTAGTCCTGATCAAGATATGTTTATGTATCTTAAGATATCCAGAACCAAGATGTATATCCCCTCTTCTTGTATAAGCATGTAATAAAAGTACATATACAGTGGGTTCTCCTTAGGTGGAAATTCACTATCTAATTCCTGCACTTACAAAGTTGCAGGAGTTGTATAGGAAAGCAAAATATTCACTAATATACCACTGAGTCCCACACAGTACTACATATAAGATAGATAACCAACTAGGACTTACTGTATAGCACAGCTCTACTCAATATCCTGTGATAACCTATCTGGGAAAAGAATCTGAAGAAGAATGAATATATGTATATGTATAGTCAGATCACTTTGCTGTACACCTGAAACTAATGCAACATTGTGAATGAACTATACTACAGTAAAATTAAAAAAAAAAATTAGGCCCCATTCAGAAACCTCTCTTCACTTAGTCTGTGCGTCTCTCTGGGCCTGTGCTTTCTTTGCATGTTAAGATTCCTAAATGATTTATGGATGTTATAGTATCCAATAGGCCAGTTAAAAAGTAAGGAAGAGAAAGACCAACAAGGATGACTTTGATTTAGAGGTATTTAAAAAGATAATAATTCGAAGATTAAAATACTAAAATTAGCATTAGGAGGCTTGATGTGTTTTGAGTATTTTGAAAAACTCCCAAACCAAAAAATCTCCATGATTGCACTGTGAAAATCAAATGACTTTGAGCTATCGTCCAATTTATTGGGGAAGTTTTTTCCACGAAAGCCAACATTTTATCATATTAAAGTTTTATGATGTTAAAAAAACTAAAATATTTTTCAAGAGAATGTCTCTGTCAAACTTTTTATTCCCACTGTTTAGCATGATATTTGGTCTCTGTTTTAAATGAATTTGCTTTATGTGGACTTTCTGATTATCATTGAACCTCATTTAAGTTTTTCACGTTGAATTCTAGTTCTTATTTATATTAGATGATTTATGAAGTCTTGTTGTTTCTTTGTGAATGGGCCCATTCTTCATTCCCTTCTCTGAAAGTATCTGAATATCTGAAAATATACCTTACTGGCTTCATGTATATGGAGTGTTTTTCTGGAAAAGTTTTATTTAATCTGTGTAAAATACCTACAGTGTATAGAAAGCATTATAAATTTTGCTTATTTTTGCTGTGTCTGAAAGTAAATGTAAATATATCTTTCATTTTTAGTCTTTGGCATATTGGTGTATGGGCCTTCGCAAGTGGCACTAGTGGTAAAGAAACCACTTGCCAATGCAGGAGACATACGTGATGCAGGTTCGATCCCTGGGTCAGGAAGATCCCCTGGAGGAGGGCATGGCAACCCACTCAAGTATTCTTGCCTCGAGAATCCCATGGACAGAGAAACCCCCAGTCCATCAGATTGCAGAGAGTCAGACATGACTGTAGCAACTTAGCACATGCACACATTGACGTATATGTTATTTTGCATGCCTAGTTAGATTTTTTCAAATTAAAATTTTCACTTTTCAAACCTTAATAATCTATATACAATCATATTAATCCTTTTTGCAAGATCATCATTCCATAAAATGAAACCGTATTTATGTAGTGCTTTTTACCCCCTTTGGAGAAGAAGTGGTATAAGAAATAATTTGTCAAGAATTATAGCCCAGATTTTCTTATGTTTGCTGTTATGTACAAAGAAAAGTTGTGAGCGGATTACGTCTCAAACAATCAGTCATAGTCTACTGCGGTAGAAGTAATTGACCTTTGCTTATAAAACTAACAATAAATTTCTGGTTTTGTGGCCATTTCTTGCCTGAATTTTTCTGTTTATGAAAAATTTAAATACCTACTATGTAATTTTCACTGATATAATGACTTCCAAACATACATTTCAAGTTCATTATTTGCCAGCTTGTTTGTTGAAGATTAAATTGTTGCATATGTTTATAATGATAGGTGTAAGTATTTTATTTTAATGGTTTCTCTTAGCTGGAACATTTGATTCATGTGTATCAAAGAGCTTTTTCAACTGTGAAGTGCCATACAGATATCAGTATGTGAGAATGGTAGCAACCATACCATTCCCTGACTATGCTGAGCATAAGACAGCTTATTTATCCAGTATAGTCTGAGAATGGCGTCCTGCACAGGTTTTGAAAGCAGATGGAACAGTGCTTGCCCTTGTGTGCTAGAAACTAGTGAGTTCAGGCTTTTGGAATATTTTCTGATGTTATTGATAAAGTATATTTCCTATAGAAATAACATTTAGTATGTGAAATTTGACTTCCAACTGCAGTGGTGTCCAAAAGAAAAAACATTATTGGAATCATACAGTATCTCAAACACATTAAGGCTTAATTGGCTTTTATTTTTTAAGGAAGCTTGGGAACCTGCCAGTCATTTCCATTTCCACATTGTTTTGTTATTTTTTAGTAACATTGTTTTATTGTGTTTAAATGTCCTGTCCTCAGCATTCCCCATTTCCCCTTCTTATATGAAGCCTCTTGGTGAGAAGAGGAGTCACGGAGGCCTGACTTCTGTCCTTCTTTTTTCCATTTAAGTTGCTCTGTATCTCACCGTGGTTTATATTTGTAGGATGATTGTATGGCAAATGCTCAGAACTTGGGGAATGCCCATATTAAAATGGAAGGACAGAGAGAAAGAATAAACTTTTTTTATATATAAAATAATAACTTCATATATTACCTATGAAAATGATATGTGCCTTATAGCAACCAATATAGAGGAAGACATGAAAAGCAGTTGTTTCTCTTTCTGTTCCTCCAGTTCTGTGCTTTGGAATAACCAGTATTAATAGTTGGACTGTGTCTTTCCGCTACTTTGCTTCTGTTTATGTAATTATGTACTCTGTATTTTTTGCCTTTTTAAAAAACAAAAGGAAGTCATACTATACATATTTCTCTGCAGATTTCTCTCTTCACTTCATTCTTATTCCGCTCACTTCTAGGCCCAAAAGTATATATACATCCTTGTATTTAGGATCAAATCTCAAAAGCAAGATTGCTGGATCAAAGGATAGGCATATTTTACATTTTAAAGTACTTTTTAGCAGTATTTCATTGTACAATATTACCATTTATTTGTGTATCTGAAAAATCATAAAGCTTTTTTAATGTGAGTTAATTTATATAGGAATACTGTTATATAATTAATAGGCAAATAAGAAGTAGTTGGGAAGCATTGTGATTTTGGTTCCTAACATTTATCTTAGAAAATGTTTTGAAGAATTTTTCTATCATTATTTTAAGTGCAATTCAAGAATTATTAAGTCTCTGATCTTTGTGGTAGTTTGACATTAAGAGAATCGGAGATACAGGTTCTGTGTTTGTTGTAGGATAGGCATCCGCTTAGTTGTTAAATGAATATAAAGTATATAGTTAAGGACTATAGTACAAGGATATGAATTCCAGATTGAGAATCTTTTATCCAGGGACTCTGTCTTAAATTCTGTATCCCCAGTGCCTGGCCTATTGCCTAACATATGTAGGACACATCATCTAATTCTATTTATCAGGATTGTAAAAGATTTTTTAAGGAAGGTGCTATTTGCATTGCTCCTGAAGAATGACTTTGACAGAAACTTGGGAGGAAAACTATCACTTATTCATTTACCATGTATTTATTGAGTCCTTACTGTGTATCCAGTACTCTTCAAGGCACTGACAGTCAACACCTCATGGAACAGATTCTTACTCTTATGGGATTTTTGTTTCTTGACATCCCAAGCTGAAGAAAAAAATATTAACTGAGATTAAATGGCAGAAGATTAGGACCAATATTTGTCCAAAACTTTAGTGACAAAAAGTGATGGTGACTGTGACAGGGACTGTGTTAGAAGCTCTGGAGAGTGGAATGCAAGTTTGAATTGGTGAGAAGGAGATGAAAAACTAGATAACAAGGTTAGTGGATCTAAAAATTTGGTTTTGATTTGAAAAAGCAGACATAGCTGGAGGGTCTTGACAAAGCAGGACACTTTTTCTTTCTCCTTTTTTCTTTTCTTTTCTCTGTGCTTACCCCTCTTCTCTTTTCTAAGAGGAGTGAGTTGAGCCTGTGTGCATGCTGACGGGAAGTCTTCATTAGAGAGGAGTTGAAGATACAGAAGAGGAAAGAATTAAAAGTTCAAGACTCCTAAGAAGGTAGGAAAGGACGGGCCCAGAGTACAGTTGGAGGGAGGGAGGGACTTTGAAATAGTATCCCTTCCTCCTTTAACAAGAGAAGGGAAGGAAGGGTGCACAGGAAGATACAGACTGGGGGGGAGACAGTTTCGTCTGATGACCACCACTTGGGGAGTGAAGATCTGTGGAGAGGGCAGGTTTCAAATTATTGTTATGAAGAGTCACGGCAGTTTGTTTTGAGAAAGGTGGTAGAACTGTTGGGATTATTCAGCAAGCAGTTGATGGCTAGGCTTATGGTGGAACCATCTGCTTGTTTAGGGAGTTTTTCCTGCAGTTCTTAGCTGTCTGAGGTATAAAGAATTTGGGATGTCGCATTTATGCAGGCTTAAGTTTTTCCATGTACAGAGGGACTAAGGAGGTTTAGGATTTTGGCAAGAGTGATTAAAATGGTGGGACATGGAGTCTAAGCTGAATTGGAAGCAAAGAAAGCAAGGAGTGAGTGAATAGGGAAAATAAAGTGGGTCCAAAGGATCCCGACTTATACTGGGCATGATTGAGTAAGCCATCTGGATGGATGGGATATTCTGGTCGTGGAGAGAGACATTAGTCATTGAGAAGTTTCAGATGATGACAGGTTATGAGTGTGCAGGCTGAAGGGGGCTGGGGTAGAGCCTACCTTGTCCCCTTGCATCCCAGTCCCTGCCCTTCCTCCCTACCAAGTAGCTGGGATCTGTGTAAGAGTGAGAGAAGGAATATAGCATGGAAGCAGGAATCAACAGTGGCAGCATCTGAGGTCTGCAGGCCCAGGAAGAGAGTATTTTCATTGTTTGGTAACAGAACTTAGTACTAGGAAGTAATAGACCCAGATCTTATGTGCTTAATCTCTTTGGATCTTAGTTCCTTCTTTTAAAATAAAAGGCAGCAAGTGACTTGCATGGAGGAAAAGAACTCAACCTGGAAAGAAAATTATTCAATGATCTGCCAGTTTCTCTTAATGAATGCAGTAGGTAGAAGGCCGTCCTGGGGATGTGGAAGAGTGACCTCCCCAAATAACTGATGGAGCTCTCCTGTGCCAATTTTATTTATAAATATAAATGGATAGAAAACAGGCATGTAAATTTTAGATGAAATAGGGTGGTTTGGTGTGCTGTGGTTGATGGGGTTGCAGAGTCGGATACGACTGAGCAACTGAACTGAACTGAAGAGCAATAAGAGTAGATGGATCCTGATTAAGCACTTAATCTATGCAACAGAAAAAAACTTAAAAATGATACCCTTCTGAGCTTGAAGGGAAGAAGAGGTATATCCATCATAATCCTGAATTGGGGTGGCAGAGTAAGATGCAGATGTATTTCTTTTGTACTGGCCCAGGAGAAAACATTCCTGACCTTCCTCCACCAAATATAATCAGGCAAATCATAAAAAAGTAGAGAGTCAAAACACAAAACGAGACTTAACTTTCAGCAGAAGAAGTGGTAAAACATTGATCATCCTTACCTAGTAAAATGAAAGAGATTAATAGCTGATATTGAAGATTATCAATGCTGTATGTGTTGAAGACAATGGGGAGCAGATGCTCTCACATACTACTGGAGGGAGTGGAAATTGACTCAGCGTTTGTGGTTGAGTGGTTTGTGGTTGGACCGTATCTAGCAGAATTTTACATGCTCATATGTTTGAACTAGCATTTTGGCTTGTAAGAATTTCAGTTTAGTTCAGTTGCTGAGTCATGTCCGATTCTTTGCGACCCCATGGACTGCAGCACACCAGGCCTCCCTGTCCATCACCAACTCCCGGAGTTCACCCAAACTCATGTCCATTGAGTTGGTGATGCCATCCAACCATCTCATCCTCTGTCATCCCCTTCTCTTCCTGCCCTCAATCTTTCCCAGCATGAGGGTCTTTTCAAATGAGTCAGCTTTTTGCATGATGTGGCCAAAGTATTGGAGTTTCAGCTTCAGCATCAGTCCTTCCAATGAACACCCAGGACTGAACTCCTTTAGGATGGACAGGTTGGATCTCTTTGCAATCCAGGGGACTCTCAAGAGTCTTCTCCAACACCACAGTTCAAAAGCATCAATTCTCAGTGCTCAGCTCTTTTTATAGTCCAACTCTCACATCCATACATGACTACTGGAAAAACCGTAGCTTTGACTAGACGGACCTTTGTTGGTGAAGTAATGTCTCTGCTTTTTAATATGCTATCTAGGTTGGTCATAACTTTCCTGCCAGGGAGTAAGCGTCTTTTAATTTCATGGCTACAGTCACCATCTGCAGTGATTTTGGAGCCCCCCCAAAATAAAGTCTGTCACTGTTTCCACTGTTTCCCCATCTATTTGCCACAGAGTGATGGGACTGGATGCCATGATCTTAGCTTTCTGAATGTTGACCTTTAAAGCCAACTTTTTCACTCTCCTCTTTCACTTTCATCAAGAGGCTATTTAGTTCTTCACTTTTTTTGCTATAAAGGTGGCATCATCTGCATATCTGAGGTGATGCATCATCTGCATATCTGAGGTGATTGCTATTTCTCCCGGCAACCTTGATTCCAGCTTGGGCTTCATCCATACCAGCATTTCTCATGATGTACTCTGCATATAATAAGCAGGGTGACAATATACAGCCTTGACATACTTCTTTTCCTATCTGGAACCAGTCTGTTGTTCCATGTCCAGTTCTAACTGTTGCTTCCTGACCTGCATATAGATTTCTCAAGAGGCAGGTCAGGTGGTCTGGTATTTCCATCTCTTTCAGAATTTTCCACAGTTTATTGTGATCCACACAGTTAAGGGCTTTGCCATAGCCAATAAAGCAGAAATAGATGTTTTTCTGGAACTCTCTTGCTTTTTCCATAATCCAGCAGATGTTGGCAATTTGATCTCTGGTTCCTCTGCCTTTTCTAAAACCAGCTTGAACATCTGGAAGTTCACGGTTCACGTATTGCTGAAGCCTAGCTTGGAGAATTTTAAGCATTACTTTACTAGCTTGTGAGATGAGTGCAATTGTGCGGTAGTTTGAGCATTCTTTGGCATTGCCTTTCTTTGGGATTGCAATGAAAACTGACCTTTTCCAGTTCTGTGGCCGCTGCTGAGTTTTCCAAATTTGCTGACATATTGAGTGCAGCACTTTCACAGCATCATCTTTCAGGATTTGAAATAGCTCCACTGGAATTCCATCACCTCCACTAGCTTTGTTCGTAGTGATACTTCCTAAGGCCCACTTGACTTCACATTCTGGGATGTCTGGCTCTAGATGAGTGATCACACCATCGTGTTTATCTGGGTCGTGAAGATCTTTTTTGTACAGTTTCTGTGTATTCTTGCCACGTCTTCTTAATATCTTCTGCTTCTGTTAGGTCCATACCGTTTCTGTCCTTTATTGAGCCCAGCTTTGCATGAAATGTTCCCTTGGTATCTCTAATTTTCTTTACCCAACAGAAAAAACAGCGAAATGAACAAGGATACTCCTCACAACATTGTATATGATGAAAAATTGTGAAAGCCTAAGTGTTTGTCCATATGGGCTGGGTTAAAATCAGATAGCAGCTACCATCGTTTGAGGTGTTATTAAGTGCCAAGCATGGTTTTAAGTAATTTATATGTGTTAATCTAATTGATCTGCAAGATAATTGTATGAGGTAGTCACTACTATTCCTGCTTTCTAGACAAGTAAACTGAGGCATAAAAAAGAATACATCAAACTTAATAGAGATGATAGCTGTGGAAGAGGGAGGCCACAAGAGTTGGGATAGGAACTCTAATAAACAGAGCCTTACACTTAAGTGTTTATAGTAAAAGGAAAAGGTCCTACTAACCACTGAGTTTGGTTTATATTCATTTCAGTAGATATTTATGATTTTTACGATTAAACATGAAAATGAGTTTGTTGGAATTTAGTGCTACTAAGATCTTTCCCAGCTCTCAGATTTATTAATCAGTGAGTCTAAACATTTTGATTTACAGTGATGGTGATGCTTGCATTTATGCTCCTTGAAGCTGGTTGGGTTGAGGGTGAAAAGTGTGGATGACTGAGAAGTCATCCAGCTATATGCTCTACCTGTTTTGAATTTGGTAAGAGTAGTATCTAGATCGAATGATCATCAGAACACCTTGAAGGGAAAATCAACAAATTAAAGAGATGGTAAAAATGAGCACCATGCAATCAAATGGGCCAGAAGAAGTAGGGAGAGGGAATGGTTTTGTTTTTGTTTGATGGTGTCATTTTGAATTCCAGCAAAGGACTTCTGTTTCCCTCTAATTTGTCAGACCCTTGCATCTTCCACAGCCTCCATAATCGCCATGAACACTCTGTTCTCGAGTTAGCACTGTACAGAAACATCTTGCTAATTTGCTTCAGTCGTGTCCGACTCTGTGCGACCCCATAGCCGGCAGCCCACCGGGCTCCCCCATCCCTGGGATTCTCTAGGCAAGAATACTGGAGTGGGTTGCCATTTCCTTCTCCAGTGCATGAAAGTGAAAAGTGAAAGTGAAGTCACTCAGTCGTGTCCGACTCTTAGCGACCCCATGGCCTACCAGGGTCCTCTGTCCATGGGATTTTCCAGGCAAGAGTATTGGAGTGGGGTGCCATTGCCTTCTCCAACAGTAACATCTTAGTTATTTCTAAACCTGAATGCATGGAAACAGCTCTGTTTGTGTTTTAATGCTTATTTATAATATATGCTATAGTCCTGCAAAACATTTATTACAAATGTACCGGTAACTATCTCAGTTAACGCACCTGCACCTGAAAAATGTGAGTTGTGTTATCAGTTGAGTCATTCAGTTGTGTCCAACTTTTGCGACCTCATGGACTGCAGCACGCCGGGCTTCCCTGTTCATCACCAACTCACGGAGCTTGCTCAGATTCATGTCCGTTGAGGTGGTGATGCCATCCAACCGTCTCATCCTCTGTCATCCCCTTCTCCTCCCACCTTCCTTCTTTCCCAGCATCAGGGGCTTTTCAAATGAGTTGGTTCTTCACATCAGGTGGCCAAAGTATTGGAGTTTCAGCTTCAGCATCAGTCTTTCCAATGAATGTTCAGGACTGATTTCCTTTAGGATGGACAGGTTGGATCTCCTTGCGGTCCAAGGGACTCTCAAGAGTCTTCTCCAATGCCACAGTTCAAAAGCATCAATTTTTCTGCACTCAGCTTTCTTTATAATCCAACTCTCACATCCATACATGACTACTGGAAAAACCATAGCTTTGACTAGATGGACATTTGTTGGTAAAGCAGTGTCTCTGCTGTTTAAATATGCTGTCTACTTTGGTTATAGGTTTTCTTCCAAGGAGCAAACGTCTTTTAATTTCATGGCTGCAGTCACCATCTGCAGTGATTTTGGAGCCCCCCAAAATAAAGTCTGTCACTATTTCCATTTTTTCCCCATTTATTTGCCATGAAGTGATGGGACCAGATGCCATGATCTTTGTTTTCTGAATGTTGAGCTTTAAGCCAACTTTTTCACTCTCCTCTTTCACTTTCATCAAGAGGCTTTTTAGTTCTTCTTCACTTTCTGCCATCAGGGTGGTGTCATCTGCATATCTGAGGTGATTGATATTTCTCCCAGCAATCTTGATTCCAGCTTGTGCTTCTTCCAGCCCAGCGTTTCTCATGATGTACTCTGCATAGAAGTTAAATAAGCAGGGTGACAATATACAGCCTTGACATACTCCTTTTCCTATTTGGAACCAGTCTGTCGTTCCATGTCCAGTTCTAACTGTTGCTTTGTGACTAGTATACAGATTTCCCAGAATGTAGGTCAGGTGGTCTGCTATTCCCATCTCCTTAAATCAAAGCTGTTTTTCCTTTTGAATCTTCAGATTTAAGTATTTTTTCCTCTCCGTGTTACTGGTTGGTTGTCAGTAGATCCTTGTCAGATAGTAAACAAACTATTTGAAATAGCTTGGAAAATGAATGTTGATCTATAATTTATTCTGTTGAATCACAGAATTTTACAGCTAGATGGAGCTTTGTAGATCGTTTAGTCAGTTTTTGAGGTAAGTAAGCTTAGAAGAGGTTAATAGATGGATCTCAAGTCATTTTTGTGGCCAGTCAGAGCAAGACGCAGGTCTTCTGATTTGTAGTGCAGTCAGGGCTGCCTTTCTAATTCTGCACGTATTTGTTGGTGACCTGTTTCTAGCCTAGCACCATGTAAAAGTTTAGCTACATTTATCCACTGTGGAACAGTGACGGGTTCCACGTGAAGTAAATTTTCCTAGTTACCTCTTTGAAGTTTACCTCTTGAGTTTTACTGTGAGTCTAATTGTTCTTGATAGAAATACTTTTACAACGTGCATCATTCTGTACATTCTTAAAGAAATATGGGGAACATGGCTTAACTCACTCTTCCTGACTTGTAGTAGTTTTGGCCTGGGGAATTAGGAGAGAGTTTAGAAAGATGTGACAGGGATACAGACCTTTCACTCTAGACTCTATCCTTATGTACTTGAGGGATTGCGTGTACAAGCAGAAGGCTTGTACACATTTGTGTATGTTTCCACACGTTTAAATTCATTTTCAAGCATTCACTGTACTAACAATGAGGCACCTATGCACCAAGAGTGAGATGCCAGTTTCTGTACGTTAGTCCCATCAAATCAGTCTCTGTCTCTCTCTCTCTCTTGATTGATAGATGAATATGGATAAAATGTATGTAAGGTGTTTGAAATATGCTTTGAGCTTGGAACAGTGTTCCTTCCTAAAACAAGCAATTGTGTCATAAGCATATAGGATTGTAAAGGCTAGATGTATTTTTAAATGGTTAATTTGGCCTTACGGAAAAAGTGTTTAGTATTCTTTTTTGTGTCTATTTTTGTTACTTTGAAAATTCCATTTATAAAATCATTGAATGCACATTAAATAGGTTTTTTTAAAAAATAGAAAGTAGGTAGGGGCAAATGATGATCCCATCTTCAACCCTTGTTTAGGATATCTCTATAGCTTTCATTTTTCAACAAATATTTTTAATATTAATATTTTACAGAATTTTAGTAATTTTTAATGTTTGTTTTCTTTTGGAAAATATTCAGATACAGACATCCCTTGGTATCTGTGGGGAACTGGGAACTCATTCCAGTACCAAAATCAGAGGCTGCTCAAGTCCCTTGTGTCAAATGGCTTAGTACTTGCACATAACCGATGCACATCTCCCTGTGCACTTTTCCTCATCTCTAGATTATTTAGAATGCCTAATACAGTGTAGATCCTGTGTAAGTAGTTGTGAAGACAGTGTGAATGTTATGTAATAGTTGTTGGTGTAGCAATTCAAGTTTTGCTTTTTGAAACTTTCTGGAATATTTTTTCCCTGATTATTTTTGATGCATGGTTAGTTGAATCCAAGGATACAGAACTCACACAGACCGATTGTACATATTTTGGTTTGTCAATGTACTAGATGTACAGACTTTTTAATTTTGAGCATATTTTTCTGTAAAGGTTTGTTGCTAAGTGAAAAATAACAGTTTGGGAATTTTTTTTTTACATTTTTGGCAATAAAACACTTGCAGTTTTGCAGATACTTAATATTTATTTATTTATATTTTTAAGAGAATAATTTTAACCTTTATAAATGGCAAGCAAGTACTTCATCATTTTAAGAAAATAATTAAAAATTTTTATCATTCATACAGTTAAGTAGTTCTTTTATGTTCTGTGTCCAAAAGAGCTGAGTTTAAGTGAAAAAATGGTAGTGAGTGTAACACTAACTAGTATTAGAAAGTAAGACTAGAAAGTTACTTTCTAGTATGAGAACTACTAGTTATATGTGGTACTGTTTAAATTATAACAAAATACTGAAAATTCAATTCCTTAGTCATAATAAATAATCTTTTAAATACTTAATGGTCATATGTGGCTAGTGGCCACCATATTGGGTGGGTAGATAGAAAATATTTCCATGTTGTAAGAAGTTCTGTTGGACCAGTGGTGTGTGTGACTGAAAAAAACAAATTAGAATCAATAGTAGCAGCTCATTATTATCAGGAAAATCAAACTACCACTATGTGTTGATGCTACAGAATTATAAAGGAAAATGATCCCAGAGTTCTTTTTTAGGCACTTCAAAGACAACTTTAGAAACAAAAGAATTTGTCCACATTTTGAAAATTTTACCTTCCCTCAGTTTCTGTCCCTCCTTTCCATTTCCTTTCCTTTTGAAATGGCTTTATTTTAAAATTTGTAATGCTTGTATTCAGTGAATTTCCAATGAAAATTTTATTTTAATGAACTTGGGACATAAAATATTTGTGATTGTTCTGATGGATGCATTCCAAGAAATTTGAATATTTGCCATGGTTTTCTTTTTTTTCAGAACCATTAAAATAAAAAAACTCTAAAGATGTTATGTTTTTGTATCTGGGTAATCAAAATTTGCATTTTCTCATCAAACACTGATGTATGTTTGGGATTATCTTTTTATATTGCTTACGAATAGAGTGCCCATTATTTGCACATTATAATCTCATTACATTTTTGCTGGGAAACAGGATGTTAGTGGTAACTTCTAGTGGTCCTCGACCTAACTGATTGCACAGCTCTTGTTAGGAGTGGTTGGGAGGGGCTAGTGAGCTATTAATGCTCTTAAAAGCATTTCTTATTGCCCCTTCTCCCTCTCTTTAGTGCCTCCTCTCCTCCCCCCGCCCCCAGTATGTGTCTCAGGCTTTCTAGGATTATTCACATGAAAACCATAGTTAATAACATTTCGTTGTGTTACTTATTGCAGAAGAAATGAACTTAACTGTCAGAGATTTTGATGATAGTAGATTCAGGTATTGAGAATCTGCTGTAGTTTTCTGTCTCCAGAAAACATCAAGGAAATAAGACAAGTGTTTAAGACAAGGCTCGTGCTTTTTTGGTCTGCTTAACATTTATTTCAAGAGAAATTTTAAGAGAAGAAACTGAGTAGTTAATGGAAGTGAGCCAAGAGATAAGAGGGTAAATGTTAAGGGAGATTGTGGGGCAAATGGTGAGTAGGGCTGTGATGGGCATGTCCGCTATTGTGGACGAGGAAAGGTGGGGCTGCTCGTCTGTCTCTGTTCCCATTAGCCTGCCAGGGCTTCTGACTTCACTGTTGAGAGATCTTACTCTATAACATACATAAAAGGAGGAGAAATACTGGAGGAGGAATGAATATTCCTGGTAGTTAAGAGGTTTTCTTTGGTTGTTCTCATATAACCCCATGGTATTGAACTCATGCTGTATGCTTGCCCAGAAAAAGTGATACCAAATTATTGATCCAACTAGAAAGCTTGTTGGGTATGTTGTGGTGGTTTTTGAATGAAGTAACTCTATTAAAATTAAAAATAATTTATTGAGGTGAAATTCCCTTCATGAAAAATTAACCATTTTAAAGTGAAAAATCAGTAGCATTCAGAATATACAGTGTTGCACAACACCACCTTTGTTTAGTTCCAAACATACCATCACTCAAAAGCAAAGCCCCTTACCTATTAAGCAGTCTCTTCCTACTCCCCCTATACCCCAGGCCTGGAGCTGCCAGTCTGTGTTCTCTCTCTCTGGATTTACCTGTTTTGGATATTTCATATATTGGGATCATTCAGCGTATCACCTTTGTGTCTGACTTCTTTTCACGTAGCAAAATGTTCTCAAGTTTCATCCAGGTGGTAGCGTGTGTCATTCCTTCATTCCTTATGATTTAATAAAGATTCCACAGTGTGTGGAGAAGGCAGTGGCACCCCACTCCAGTACTCTTGCCTGGAAAATCCCATGGACGGAGGAGTCTGGTGGGCTGCAGTCCATGGGGTCGCTAAGAGTTGGACACGACTGAGCAACTTCACTTTCACTTTTCTCTTTCATGCATTGGAAAAGGAAATAGCAACCCACTCCAGTGTTCTTGCCTAGAGAATCCCGGGGACGGGGAAGCCTGGTAGGCTGCTGTCTATGGGGTCGCACAGAGTCGGACATGACTGAAACGACTTAGCAGTAGTAGCCACAGTGTGTGTATACCACAGTTTGTTTATCTGTTCGTCCATTGATGGACATCTGGGTTGTTCCCACCTTATAGCTATTATAAACACTGCTTCTATGAACATGGGTATACATGTAAATGTTTAAGTACCTGCTTTTAATTATTTTGGGTATATATAGGAGTAGAAATATGAAATCTTATGGCAATTCTATGTTTAACTTTTTGAGGAACAGCCAAACTTTTCCATTTTACATTACTGCCAGCAGTGTACAAGGGTTCCTGTTTCTCAGTTCCTCATCAATAGTTGTTAAGTTTACATTTTTAACAAATTATGGCCATTCTGGTGGTTTTGAAGTAGTACCTCATTGTGGTTTTGATTTGCATTTCCCTAATGAGATGTTGGTGGCTCAGATGGTAAAGCGTCTGCCTGCAATGCGGGAGACCCGGGTACGATCCCTGGGTTGGGAAGATCCCCTAGAGAAGGAAATGGCAACCCACTCCAGTATTCTTGCCTGGAGAATCCCATGGACAGAGGAGCCTGGTAGGCTGCAGTCTATGGGACCCCAAAGAGCTGGACACGACTGAGCGACTTCACTTTAATGCTAATGAAGTTGGGTGTCTTCATGTGTTTATTGGCAGGTTGCCTGTCTTGTTTAAAGAATGCCTTCTCAAATCCTTTGCCCATTTTTCAAGGGATTGGTTTGTGTGTGTGTGTGTGTGTGTGTGTGTGTGGTTGAGTTGTAAGTGTTCAACTTACCAGATAAATGATTTGCAGATATTTTGTCCCATTTTATATATTGCCTTTCGGTTTCTTGTAATGTTCTCTTATGCAGAAAATTTTTTAATTTTGATGAAGTCTGGCTGATCTGTTTTTGCTATTGGTGCTCCTGCTTTTGGCCCATGATCATGAAGATTTACTCATGGTTCTTCCATGAATTTTATTGTTTTAGCACTTAGATATAAGTCATTGATAGATCCACTTTTGGGAGAAGGCAAAGGCACCCCACTCCAGTACTCTTGCCTGGAAAATCCCACGGATGGAACAGCCTGGTAGGCTGCAGTCCATGGGGTCACTAAGAGTCGGGCACGACTGAGTGTCTTCACTTTCACTTTTCTCTTTCATGCATTGGAGAAGGAAATGGCAACCCACTCCAGTGTTCTTGCCTGGAGAATCCCAGGGATGGGGGAGCCTGGCGGGCTGCCATCTGTGGGGTCGCACAGAGTCAGACACGACTGAAGCGACTTAGCAGCAGCAGCAGCAGCTCCATTTTTAGTTAACTTTGGTATATGGTTTGAAGTAGAGGTCTGACTTTATTCTACTTTTTATAACTGCTATAAAACTATGCATTTAATTCAGGACTTCTTTGAAATGTATTGTTCGAGGTAGGATGGAGCATATTTTGCTGAACCCTGAATCCTAGTGATTTAGTGATTTTTTTTTTTTTTTTCATACTGCACTACTCTCGCAGATCTCTTGGGGACTTTGGTTCATGGTATTTTTACTCAGGGATGAAAGCTGGTAAAGGTCACTGTGGACCTCTCATATGCAAACTCTCTAAGGTCTCTACTTTGACGTAATTCCATTGACCAAAGCAAGTTACTTAACCATGTTGAGCTTAAGTGCAATCCTGCCTGTTGCCCAGAAGGAGAAAGGAAAGTAAGTGGTACACAGTGACTATAAGCGAATGCAATTGAACGTGTGTTTGCAACATATTTGAAGTCTTTGTTCCAAGATACACAATTTTAAAATATTACCATTTAAGGAGGTTGTAAGTTTTCCATAAAAGTACATGGTAAAGCATCATTGATTCAAGATTTGAAGTGAATTTTATACTGTGTTTACTGAAGTTTACTTTTACATTATTTGTAAAGAAAAAAATATTAAGTGATAATATGAGATTTAATGATGGGAATTTCGGTTTGATTTATAAAACAATTTTAAATTAATTTAGAAGGAAGTATTCATACTCAATGAGTTTGGGTACAGATTGTTTATCTGTTAAAACTTTTGTATGTCAAATTTGTGAAAAAGAAGGAAATAGTAATAATAGTTTTGTAAGGCACTTTAAGATTATTACTCTTAATCAGGATTTTAAAATTTGAAAACATTTAAAACTTAGTAGCCTGAGTCCTATTTGTGTGGCATCTGTAATCCAGCATTAGACCTTAGTTGCTCTGTGTGTTAGTCACTTAGCTGTGTCCAACTCTTCATGACCCATGCACTGGGGCCCGCCAGGCTCCTCTGTCCATGGGATTTCCCAGGCAAGATTTCCCACTGGAGTGGGTTGCCGTTCCCTTCTCCAGGTGATTTTTCTGACCCAGGAATCAAACCTGGGTCTCCAGCATTGCAGGCAGATTCTTTACCAGCTGAGTCACCTGGGAAGCTCCTTAGTTACTCACAGAGTAACAACAATGTTGATGTTAATATATAGTGATCCAGTCTCTTACCTACTTTTCATAAACTATGGAAATAGGAAAATTAAAATATATAGTGTTTCTCATATTATTTAGTTTTCATTGCTAAAATGTACCACTAGGAAGCAGAGAATGATATTTTAGAACACCAGTAGATGTCAGCCACTGCCTATGCAGCAGGCTGATTTTTTACCAGGCTTTTTGCCTTTTTTTTTTTTGAACCCAGCTTCCTAATGAGCTGCCAATTTTCTCAAGGTTGGTGTGCTTATTTTTAAATTAAAACACAATGTACTTATTGGGAAACATATAGTGATGCAGTAATGGCAGCAGAAACATTATGCAGTGCTTAATTGTGTGTGTAGGTAAATATCTCACAGAGGTAACTAGTTGGTCATGGAAAAATTGCAATAGTCTGGTAAGAGCCAAGAAGGCATCTGTAAAGAATGACCATGGGTCCTGTAATTAGCCAGATATGGTATTGATATTATAGCAGATCAGTCTAGTTGAGGTCTAATAGCACTTCTTTTCCTGACAAGCCTTTCCTTTTCAAGAGGAACAGCCAGAAAGCTTCTTACCTCTCCTCTGTCACCCTCTCAATGCTTTAGTTTGCCTGGGATGTCTTGTAAGTATCCCCACAGGTGCAAGTGTATATTCCTCTTTCTGAGGGAGATACCAGTACTAAAAGAAACATTTTGGAAACTGAGATCCAAGAAAAGCACTTTCCTCAGCGCTCAAGGAAAGACTTGGCATGAAGGACTTCATTGCAGATATTGATGTCAAAACATAGGGGAAAAGGAACCACAGCTTCGGCATTTGAAAACTAAAAGTGTTTTATCAAAAGTGGAAACTTAATAAATGTTTCACTGACTTCAAAACAGTATTCAGATTCAGTGCTATTTGGTTCTTATGAAAGTGTGAGGGCTATTATATATGTAAGTAGCTTGGGATACTGTTGGTAAGTAAATACATCAGTATGCCAATATGAAAATAATAACTTTGTCTCCTTGATTAAAATAAACCATTGTGTTCAAGATTTAAAAAAAATAGTTTTTCCTTAGTATAAAATATAAGACCCTGTGAACTGTTCCTTGGTACTCTCTTCAAAATTATATAGCTTTATTCTCTGTGGCCCAGATATACCAGAAATACCAAACTAATGGCATTTCTCTTATTGAGTGTTTAGAACCTAAGTTACATATAATGTGATTGAGTCCTCAGTTGTGTAACAATTTATATAGTACATTTTACATTTTAATTTTCTTAATTTTAAAAGACATATATGCTCATTATTAAAGATTCAGATGATACAAAAGTAGATGGAGAATAACAGCACTATCCTTTTCCTAATGATAATCACTGTTTCTAAGCTCCTGTAAGAAAAATTACTTGTTACAAATCTAAAAATTTACAGTCCCCTGAACTTTTATTTTTCTATTGAGACAATTATTTTTATAAGTGCTTTTGAAATGTAAGATTTTGTCATGAGTGCTGCCGGGCAGTTACAGTAGAACAAATTGTGTTTGTGATTTCTTAAAGACACCTGTCTCTCTTTTGTCTTTTCACATGTTGATTCATGTGCCTAGAAAGCTAACCAGAACACTCCTCCTCCCAACTCCATGGCAACCTGATAGTTATGTCTTTCAAGCCTCAAGTTAGTCATAATTTCTTTTAAAAAACCATTCCTGATTCTTTGTTATTGATATCTAGCTTAATTCTATAGTACGTTTTAGTGTAGAATTAAAAAAAAATGTTACTCCTGACTCAGTGTGCTCTTTCAGTCTTAACAACTCCTGTCTGTGTGTGTGTGTGTGAGAGAGAGAGAGAGAGA
>NW_024080543.1:279351-295052 GCF_014754425.2 Oryx dammah
CAATACTCTTGCCTGGAAAATCCCATGGACAGAGGACCCTGGTAGGCCATGGGGTCGCTAAGAGTCGGACACGACTGAGTGACTTCACTTTCACTTTTCACTTTCATGCACTGGAGAAGGAAATGGCAACCCACTCCAGTATTCTTGCCTAGAGAATCCCAGGGATGGGGGAGCCCGGTGGGCTGCCGGCTATGGGGTCGCACAGAGTCGGACACGACTGAAGCAAATTAGCAAGATGTTTCTGTACAGTGCTAACTCGAGAACAGAGTGTTCATGGCGATTATGGAGGCTGTGGAAGATGCAAGGGTCTGACAAATTAGAGGGAAACAGAAGTCCTTTGCTGGAATTCAAAATGACACCATCAAACAAAAACAAAACCATTCCCTCTCCCTACTTCTTCTGGCCCATTTGATTGCATGGTGCTCATTTTTACCATCTCTTTAATTTGTTGATTTTCCCTTCAAGGTGTTCTGATGATCATTCGATCTAGATACTACTCGTACCAAATTCAAAACAGGTAGAGCATATAGCTGGATGACTTCTCAGTCATCAACACTTTTCACCCTCAACCCAACCAGCTTCAAGGAGCATAAATGCAAGCATCACCGTCACTGTAAATCAAAATGTTTAGACTCACTGATTAATAAATCTGAGAGCTGGGAAAGATCTTAGTAGCACTAAATTCCAACAAACTCATTTTCATGTTTAATTGTAAAAATCATAAATATCTACTGAAATGAATATAAACCAAACTCAGTGGTTAGTAGGACCTTTTCCTTTTACTATAAACACTTAAGTGTAAGGCTCTGTTTATTAGAGTTCCTATCCCAGCTCTTGTGGCCTCCCTCTTCCACAGCTATCATCTCTATTAAGTTTGATGTATTCTTTTTTATGCCTCAGTTTACTTGTCTAGAAAGCAGGAATAGTAGTGACTACCTCATACAATTATCTTGCAGATCAATTAGATTAACACATATAAATTACTTAAAACCATGCTTGGCACTTAATAACACCTCAAACGATGGTAGCTGCTATCTGATTTTAACCCAGCCCATATGGACAAACACTTAGGCTTTCACAATTTTTCATCATATACAATGTTGTGAGGAGTATCCTTGTTCATTTGGCTGTTTTTTCTGTTGGGTAAAGAAAATTAGAGATACCAAGGGAATATTTCATGCAAAGCTGGGCTCAATAAAGGACAGAAACGGTATGGACCTAACAGAAGCAGAAGATATTAAGAAGACGTGGCAAGAATACACAGAAACTGTACAAAAAAGATCTTCACGACCCAGATAAACACGATGGTGTGATCACTCATCTAGAGCCAGACATCCCAGAATGTGAAGTCAAGTGGGCCTTAGGAAGTATCACTACGAACAAAGCTAGTGGAGGTGATGGAATTCCAGTGGAGCTATTTCAAATCCTGAAAGATGATGCTGTGAAAGTGCTGCACTCAATATGTCAGCAAATCAGGACAACTCAGCAGCGGCCACAGAACTGGAAAAGGTCAGTTTTCATTCCAATCCCAAAGAAAGGCAATGCCAAAGAATGCTCAAACTACCGCACAATTGCACTCATCTCACAAGCTAGTAAAGTAATGCTTAAAATTCTCCAAGCTAGGCTTCAGCAATACGTGAACCGTGAACTTCCAGATGTTCAAGCTGGTTTTAGAAAAGGCAGAGGAACCAGAGATCAAATTGCCAACATCTGCTGGATCATGGAAAAAGCAAGAGAGTTCCAGAAAAACATCTATTTCTGCTTTATTGGCTATGGCAAAGCCCTTAACTGTGTGGATCACAATAAACTGTGGAAAATTCTGAAAGAGATGGAAATTTCAGACCACCTGACCTGCCTCTTGAGAAATCTATATGCAGGTCAGGAAGCAACAGTTAGAACTGGACATGGAACAACAGACTGGTTCCAGATAGGAAAAGAAGTATGTCAAGGCTGTATATTGTCACCCTGCTTATTATATGCAGAGTACATCATGAGAAATGCTGGCATGGATGAAGCCCAAGCTGGAATCAAGGTTGCCGGGAGAAATATCAATCACCTCAGATATGCAGATGATGCCACCTTTATAGCAAAAAAAGGGAAGAACTAAATAGCCTCTTGATGAAAGTGAAAGAGGAGAGTGAAAAAGTTGGCTTTAAAGGTCAACATTCAGAAAGCTAAGATCATGGCATCCAGTCCCATCACTCTGTGGCAAATAGATGGGGAAACAATGGAAACAGTGACAGACTTTATTTTGGGGGGGCTCCAAAATCACTGCAGATGGTGACTGTAGCCATGAAATTAAAAGACGCTTACTCCCTGGCAGGAAAGTTATGACCAACCTAGACAGCATATTAAAAAGCAGAGACATTACTTCACCAACAAACGTCCGTCTACTCAAAGCTACGGTTTTTCCAGTAGTCATGTATGGATGTGAGAGTTGGACTATAAAAAGAGCTGAGCACTGAGAATTGATGCTTTTGAACTGTGGTGTTGGAGAAGACTCTTGAGAGTCCCCTGGATTGCAAAGAGATCCAACCTGTCCATCCTAAAGGAGTTCAGTCCTGGGTGTTCATTGGAAGGACTGATGCTGAAGCTGAAACTCCAATACTTTGGCCACATCATGCAAAAAGCTGACTCATTTGAAAAGACCCTCATGCTGGGAAAGATTGAGGGCAGGAAGAGAAGGGGATGACAGAGGATGAGATGGTTGGATGGCATCACCAACTCAATGGACATGAGTTTGGGTGAACTCCGGGAGTTGGTGATGGACAGGGAGGCCTGGTGTGCTGCAGTCCATGGGGTCGCAAAGAATCGGACATGACTCAGCAACTGAACTAAACTGAAATTCTTACAAGCCAAAATGCTAGTTCAAACATATGAGCATGTAAAATTCTGCTAGATACGGTCCAACCACAAACCACTCAACCACAAACGCTGAGTCAATTTCCACTCCCTCCAGTAGTATGTGAGAGCATCTGCTCCCCATTGTCTTCAACACATACAGCATTGATAATCTTCAATATCAGCTATTAATCTCTTTCATTTTACTAGGTAAGGATGATCAATGTTTTACCACTTCTTCTGCTGAAAGTTAAATCTCGTTTTGTGTTTTGACTCTCTACTTTTTTATGATTTGCCTGATTATATTTGGTGGAGGAAGGTCAGGAATGTTTTCTCCTGCGCCAGTACAAAAGAAATACATCTGCATCTTACTCTGCCACCCCAATTCAGGATTATGATGGATATATCTCTTCTTCCCTTCAAGCTCAGAAGGGTATCATTTTTAAGTTTTTTTCTGTTGCATAGATTAAGTGCTTAATCAGGATCCATCTACTCTTATTGCTCTTCAGTTCAGTTCAGTTGCTCAGTCGTATCCGACTCTGCAACCCCATCAACCACAGCACACCAAACCACCCTATTTCATCTAAAATTTACATGCCTGTTTTCTATCCATTTATATTTATAAATAAAATGGGCACAGGAGAGCTCCATCAGTTATTTGGGGAGGTCACTCTTCCACATCCCCAGGACGGCCTTCTACCTACTGCATTCATTAAGAGAAACTGGCAGATCATTGAATGATTTTGTTTCCAGGTTGAGTTCTTTTCCTCCATGCAAGTCACTTGCTGCCTTTTATTTTAAAAGAAGGAACTAAGATCCAAAGAGATTAAGCACATAAGATCTGGGTCTATTACTTCCTAGTACTAAGTTCTGTTACCAAACAATGAAAATACTCTCTTCCTGGGCCTGCAGACCTCAGATGCTGCCACTGTTGATTCCTGCTTCCATGCTATATTCTTTCTCTCACTCTTACACAGATCCCAGCTACTTGGTAGGGAGGAAGGGCAGGGACTGGGATGCAAGGGGACAAGGTAGGCTCTACCCCAGCCCCCTTCAGCCTGCACACTCATAACCTGTCATCATCTGAAACTTCTCAATGACTAATGTCTCTCTCCATGACCAGAATATCCCATCCATCCAGATGGCTTACTCAATCATGCCCAGTATAAGTCGGGATCCTTTGAACCCACTTTATTTTCCCTATTCACTCACTCCTTGCTTTCTTTGCTTCCAATTCAGCTTAGACTCCATGTCCCACCATTTTAATCACTCTTGCCAAAATCCTAAACCTCCTTAGTCCCTCTGTACATGGAAAAACTTAAGCCTGCATAAATGCGACATCCCAAATTCTTTATACCTCAGACAGCTAAGAACTGCAGGAAAAACTCCCTAAACAAGCAGATGGTTCCACCATAAGCCTAGCCATCAACTGCTTGCTGAATAATCCCAACAGTTCTACCACCTTTCTCAAAACAAACTGCCGTGACTCTTCATAACAATAATTTGAAACCTGCCCTCTCCACAGATCTTCACTCCCCAAGTGGCGGTCATCAGACGAAACTGTCTCCCCCCCAGTCTGTATCTTCCTGTGCACCCTTCCTTCCCTTCTCTTGTTAAAGGAGGAAGGGATACTATTTCAAAGTCCCTCCCTCCCTCCAACTGTACTCTGGGCCCGTCCTTTCCTACCTTCTTAGGAGTCTTGAACTTTTAATTCTTTCCTACTTCTGTATCTTCAACTCCTCTCTAATGAAGACTTCCCATCAGCATGCACACAGGCTCAACTCAGTCCTCTTAGAAAAGAGAAGAGGGGTAAGCAAAGAGAAAAGAAAAGAAAAAAGGAGAAAGAGAAAGTGTCCTGCTTTGTCAAGACCCTCCAGCTATGTCTGCTTTTTCAAATCAAAACCAAATTTTTAGACCCACTAACCTTGTTATCTAGTTTTTCATCTCCTTCTCACCAATTCAAACTTGCATTCCACTCTCCAGAGCTTCTAACACAGTCCCTGTCACAGTCACCATCACTTTTTGTCACTAAAGTTTTGGACAAATATTGGTCCTAATCTTCTGCCATTTAATCTCAGTTAATATTTTTTTCTTCAGCTTGGGATGTCAAGAAACAAAAATTCCATAAGAGTAAGAATCTGTTCCATGAGGTGTTGACTGTCAGTGCCTTGAAGAGTACTGGATACACAGTAAGGACTCAATAAATACATGGTAAATGAATAAGTGATAGTTTTCCTCCCAAGTTTCTGTCAAAGTCATTCTTCAGGATCAATGCAAATAGCACCTTCCTTAAAAAATCTTTTACAATCCTGATAAATAGAATTAGATGATGTGTCCTACATATGTTAGGCAATAGGCCAGGCACTGGGGATACAGAATTTAAGACAGAGTCCCTGGATAAAAGATTCTCAATCTGGAATTCATATCCTTGTACTATAGTCCTTAACTATATACTTTATATTCATTTAACAACTAAGTGGATGCCTATCCTACAACAAACACAGAACCTGTATCTCCGATTCTCTTAATGTCAAACTACCACAAAGATCAGAGACTTAATAATTCTTGAATTGCACTTAAAATAATGATAGAAAAATTCTTCAAAACATTTTCTAAGATAAATGTTAGGAACCAAAATCACAATGCTTCCCAACTACTTCTTATTTGCCTATTAATTATATAACAGTATTCCTATATAAATTAACTCACATTAAAAAAGCTTTATGATTTTTCAGATACACAAATAAATGGTAATACTGTACAATGAAATACTGCTAAAAAGTACTTTAAAATGTAAAATATGCCTATCCTTTGATCCAGCAATCTTGCTTTTGAGATTTGATCCTAAATACAAGGATGTATATATACTTTTGGGCCTAGAAGTGAGCGGAATAAGAATGAAGTGAAGAGAGAAATCTGCAGAGAAATATGTATAGTATGACTTCCTTTTGTTTTTTAAAAAGGCAAAAAATACAGAGTACGTAATTACATAAACAGAAGCAAAGTAGCGGAAAGACACAGTCCAACTATTAATACTGGTTATTCCAAAGCACAGAACTGGATGAACAGAAAGAGAAACAACTGCTTTTCATGTCTTCCTCTATATTGGTTGCTATAAGGCATATATCATTTTCATAGGTAATATATGAAGTTATTATTTTATGTATAAAAAAAGTTTATTCTTTCTCTCTGTCCTTCCATTTTAATATGGGCATTCCCCAAGTTCTGAGCATTTGCCATACAATCATCCTACAAATATAAACCACGGTGCGATACAGAGCAACTTAAATGGAAAAAAGAAGGACAGAAGTCAGGCCTCCGTGACTCCTCTTCTCACCAAGAGGCTTCATATAAGGAGGGGAAATGGGGAATGCTGAGGACAGGACATTTAAACACAATAAAACAATGTTACTAAAAAATAACAAAACAATGTGAAAATGGAAATGACTGGCAGGTTCCCAAGCTTCCTTAAAAAATAAAAGCCAATTAAGCCTTAATGTGTTTGAGATACTGTATGATTCCAATAATGTTTTTTCTTTTGGATACCACTGCAGTTGGAAGTCAAATTTCACATACTAAATGTTATTTCTATAGGAAATATACTTTATCAATAACATCAGAAAATATTCCAAAAGCCTGAACTCACTAGTTTCTAGCACACAAGGGCAAGCACTGTTCCATCTGCTTTCAAAACCTGTGCAGGACGCCATTCTCAGACTATACTGGATAAATAAGCTGTCTTATGCTCAGCATAGTCAGGGAATGGTATGGTTGCTACCATTCTCACATACTGATATCTGTATGGCACTTCACAGTTGAAAAAGCTCTTTGATACACATGAATCAAATGTTCCAGCTAAGAGAAACCATTAAAATAAAATACACCTATCATTATAAACATATGCAACAATTTAATCTTCAACAAACAAGGTGGCAAATAATGAACTTGAAATGTATGTTTGGAAGTCATTATATCAGTGAAAATTACATAGTAGGTATTTAAATTTTTCATAAACAGAAAACTTCAGGCAAGAAATGGCCACAAAACCAGAAATTTATTGTTAGTTTTATAAGCAAAGGTCAATTACTTCTACCGCAGTACACTATGACTGATTGTTTGAGACGTAATCCGCTCACAACCTTTTCTTTGTACATAACAGCAAACATAAGAAAATCTGGGCTATAATTCTTGACAAATTATTTCTTATACCACTTCTTCTCCAAAGGGGGTAAAAAGCACTACATAAATACGGTTTCATTTTATGGAATGATGATCTTGCAAAAAGGATTAATATGATTGTATATAGATTATTAAGGTTTGAAAAGTGAAAATTTTAATTTGAAAAAATCTAACTAGGCATGCAAAATAACATATACGTCAATGTGTGCATGTGCTAAGTTGCTACAGTCATGACTCTCTGCAATCTGATGGACTGGGGGTTTCTCTGTCCATGGGATTCTCGAGGCAAGAATACTTGAGTGGGTTGCCATGCCCTCCTCCAGGGGATCTTCCTGACCCAGGGATCGAACCTGCATCACGTATGTCTCCTGCATTGGCAAGTGGTTTCTTTACCACTAGTGCCACTTGGGAAGGCCCATACACCAATATGCCAAAGACTAAAAATGAAAGATATATTTACATTTACTTTCAGACACAGCAAAAATAAGCAAAATTTATAATGCTTTCTATACACTGTAGGTATTTTACACAGATTAAATAAAACTTTTCCAGAAAAACACTCCATATACATGAAGCCAGTAAGGTATATTTTCAGATATTCAGATACTTTCAGAGAAGGGAATGAAGAATGGGCCCATTCACAAAGAAACAACAAGACTTCATAAATCATCTAATATAAATAAGAACTAGAATTCAACGTGAAAAACTTAAATGAGGTTCAATGATAATCAGAAAGTCCACATAAAGCAAATTCATTTAAAACAGAGACCAAATATCATGCTAAACAGTGGGAATAAAAAGTTTGACAGAGACATTCTCTTGAAAAATATTTTAGTTTTTTTAACCTCATAAAACTTTAATATGATAAAATGTTGGCTTTTGTGGAAAAAACTTCCCCAATAAATTGGACGATAGCTCAAAGTCATTTGATTTTCACAGTGCAATCATGGAGATTTTTTGGGTTTGGAGTTTTTCAAAATACTCAAAACACATCAAGCCTCCTAATGCTAATTTTAGTATTTTAATCTTCGAATTATTATCTTTTTAAATACCTCTAAATCAAAGTCATCCTTGTTGGTCTTTCTCTTCCTTACTTTTTAACTGGCCTATTGGATACTATAACATCCATAAATCATTTAGGAATCTTAACATGCAAAGAAAGCACAGGCCCAGAGAGACGCACAGACTAAGTGAAGAGAGGTTTCTGAATGGGGCCTAATTTTTTTTTTAATTTTACTGTAGTATAGTTCATTCACAATGTTGCATTAGTTTCAGGTGTACAGCAAAGTGATCTGACTATACATATACATATATTCATTCTTCTTCAGATTCTTTTCTCAGATAGGTTATCACAGGATATTGAGTAGAGCTGTGCTATACAGTAAGTCCTAGTTGGTTATCTATCTTATATGTAGTACTGTGTGGGACTCAGTGGTATATTAGTGAATATTTTGCTTTCCTATACAACTCCTGCAACTTTGTAAGTGCAGGAATTAGATAGTGAATTTCCACCTAAGGAGAACCCACTGTATATGTACTTTTATTACATGCTTATACAAGAAGAGGGGATATACATCTTGGTTCTGGATATCTTAAGATACATAAACATATCTTGATCAGGACTACATTATAAATAACTTTTTAAAAATGTAATGTAATACTGTACCAAGGTTGTAAGGGAGTTCCTTTTCATGTAGAGTCTCTCCAAGTACTGTAGTCCCTCATCTTTCAGTAACTCCAATGGGAAATGCTGCAGATTCCTGTAATTTAAGAACAAATTCTTGTGCTTTTCCAGCCTTGCCACAGAGATCGTCTTACAAAGTTCGGATGCCATGGCTGAACATATTCCATCAGGCACGCTGCAGTACTACATCTTGTCAAAACTGGTCCATTTCTAAAGCGAACAAAAAACCTGAAAATTATGATACTGGTAACAAAAGCTGCCAAATAAACCAGTTAGCATATATAGCTATTTGCGGACATTAAAAAGAGAGTTACCCATCAATTCCTACATTTCTACTTCATAGCAACTAAATTTTCATACATATTTAAAAGATTAAAATGAATAACTATTTAATAAAGAGGTACTCTCACTATTTAAACAATATTTACTACTTAGTAGAATAGTCCTATTTGAAAAAATAGTTCTTGAAATTGAGACAGGAATCCCTATCTAAGAGAACAGAGACCAGTTTCATAACACATAACTGAAGAAAGAGCTTAAAAATCAGACACTGCAAAGCCATTTCCTTCCTTCCTACCTCATTGTGTCTTTAGCTTAAAATATTTTTAAAATATTTAAATCTATATAAACTATGACTAGATCATTTACAGCTTCATTTTCTTCACTTCTTACTATCTAAATATTGTTCTATATTGTAATATTTTCTTTCTTTTCTCCTCATTCTCATTTCTTTCTTCTTAGCTTTGCAGATTATCAGAAGTAGCAAAGAAACAGACCTGGGGACATGGTTTTACTTTAGTATTTCAAGGAAAGAAGAAATACTGCCCCAGGAAATAAGAATCTTATACTTTTCTATTACAACCTCTCTGGGCTTCAGCTGCCTAACATATAAAATGGAGACAGCAATTTATTGGTAAGGGCCAAAACCCAGAACAGATCAAATTCCCTTCTAGCTCTAAACTGACATGGGTAGGAAGAGAAATAAGATTTGCCATCTTATCAATTAGACACAGGGCAGAAACAAACTTCACAATCACTATAAAAAGAAACAAGCTCAGAGCTACAATAATCTGCCCAAGGAAGCAGCTCATAAGGGAATAAAGGATTTTTTTTTCTTTGGGTGGGGAAGGTTGTCCAGACTGAAGTCTTCGCACACACAGACCAACAGGATTCTACAAGATACTCAGGAAACACTAAAACACTAAAAACAAGTTGAGCTTTGTTCAAAGATTCTACTCTCGTTTACTTGGGCACCCTTCCTCAAACTCTCCAAAGGAAAATACCTTTCAAAGAAAATGTTTTTTCTTAAGAAAAATTTTCACTGAGAATTGACACCAAATTAGTACGAATGTAGTAACATAAGCTTTCAATAAGCAGTGTCTTGTAACTTTTTGGTTATATTCTATTATTTCCAAACTCTAATTCCTAATAGGAAAGTATCTGCTATTTTATATAAAAGGGCAGAGAATATGGAGTACTCATTAATCTCCCCAATGGAGCATGAGAGTCCAATACCTTCCCATTTTTATACTAGCTACTCACTTACCTATTTTTATGAGACATATTACATGACTCTCAACAAGATAATCTTTCCACATCTTAATTCTCTCTCTGTGAAGCAAGGATAACTAGGCTAGAAATAACGCTGATGATTGTTATTTGGAAGGGGAAGCTTTCAGGGTAATTATTCACTTAAATGGTAAACTGGAAGCAGTTTAGGTGTCTCAGAAACACCTCAAACTTCACACTTTCAAATAGGAGTTTTTTATTTTCATCACCTATCCAAATCTCTCCCAGTCTTTCCAAACACCAGGAAATCCTGAAGTCAAGAATGATTCCACCCACCTATCCTGAATGAGTCACCCACCACCTCCAATCCATCACAAGGCCTATGGTTTCCATCTCCAACATACACCTCAAATCAATCCACATTTCTCCATCTGCCAAAATGGAAGACCAGTCATCTCCTGCCTGGCTATATATTTTACTGGTCTCCTTGTGTTTAGTCATTTTGTAATATATTAATCACTTAGCAGGGAGCTTTTAAAAAACTAAATTCAATTACATCTCCCTCTCTTTCTCAGGTAAATTCACTCCCTAGTCACATGAATTCTTTAAAAAAAAAAAAAAACCTTCAAGAGTTTATTTAGAAAAATCAAATTTACCAGGTATTGAGGGCTCTTCACAACCTGGTCCCAACCACTCCTTCAGCCTGGCAGCACCCTTCCTGGTTTCTCACCAAAGTCCTGGGCTTTTCTAGTGCTTCTGAGTGCCGCACTCTTCATATCACTTGCTGCTCTCCTCTTAGCCTTGAAAACACTGTCTCAACACCCTTCAGGTTTCAGTGTAAAATCACTGCTGCTGCTGCTGCTAAGTCACTTCAGTCGTGTCCGACTCTGTGTGACCCCATAGGTGGCAGCCCATGAGGCTTCCCCGTCCCTGGGATTCTCCAGGCAAGAACACTGGAGTGGGTTGCCATTTCCTTCTCCAATGCATGAAAGTGAAAAGTGAAAGTGAAGTCGCTCAGTCGTGTCCAACTCTTAGCAACCCCATGGACTGCAGCCTACCAGGCTTCTCCATCCATGGCATTTCCCAGGCAAGAGTACTGGAGTGGGGTGCCATCACCTTCTCCAGTAAAATCACTTCTCCATCCCAAATAAATGATTCTCTCTTTCTCTTTCTTTGTAGGACTCTCCACAGTTTATAATCTAAATATTTATTGATGTATCTGTCTATTATCAATCTAGTCAAGAGACTGTTCCATGAGCTCCTGAGGGCAGAGATCCCGCTGTTTTCTTCACATTTGTATACCTGCCTCTAGCGCAAAGCAGGCCCTCAAACAGCTGATGAACTGCTGAAAGTAGGGCATGTGAGGAACACTGCAAGGTAGAGTTTGTTTCATCTCTGATCTAAGGTCAGCTTGTAGATACTATATGCTGAGTGCTTTCTATGTGCTTTGATCTCTCAGTCCTTAAAACTCTGCATTGTGATATATGTTATTTAGCCTGTTTTATAGATGAGGAAACTGAGTTTTCTCAGAGAGCAACTCCTCAGAATTCCAACCCAAATGGACGACTTCAAAGCCTGTGCATTTGTTCTACAGTGCAGCCTTTCATGAACTTCAGTAGGGGCCGTGTTTCTTCCTATTACTATTTCAACGGTAGGCAACGCTTACACAAATTTAAGACCACAAAGCACAGCCCACACTCCTTCATGGTTAGATCCAGTGAGAGAATACAGCATAACCTGATGGCTTTCCTTCTAAATCCTGCAGAGATGGGTAGGATTGATTGCCTTAAAAACGTCACTACACTCTGTTAAAATGCAGTTTGGCAGATGAAATCTACACAAATGAAATCTGAAAGCTGTCAATAATAAATAATGGTAATGGTTTTTCAAATGCATTCATTGGCAGTACAGGATAATTTTCTCACACATACTCCCTTCGGTACCTCTTATCTACAATTAAAAGCAAATGATACACTTAATATTAGCTGTATACAATTGCATCTGCATAGGAATTTTCCGACAGGTAAACACCAATCCACTCTATCACTGTTTAAAGCAAACAAACCTTTCCACCTTAAGAAAATTCCACACATTTTTAAGCAGGTGTGTTTTAAAGGGAAAGGAGTACCTTCGATTGACTTCCGTACTTAACTCGGTGGAATACCCACTCCAACTTCCTAATACTGGATATTAGAGGATTAAAATCGTACATTAAAAGCGTTTGTTTTTTTTCTCAGTACTGAGAAGGTTGACATAAGTCAGGCAAAACACATACCATTTTGCCCAGTTAACCAAGCACTCTCGCCTTTAGAGTTTGGAAGCAGTGAGACTAGTAGAAAGGATTTCACAGATTCGGTGAAGGGATTCTGCGACCACCTAGGGCTAGGAGGGCCCGGCGGCAGTGGCGACCCGAGGCCCGGGTGGGCCCGCTCAGGCCGGGGTCCACTTGCTGCGGCCCGACGCCTCTACCAGGCCCGGCCTGCCTGGCCAGCGGCCGGGCCAGAGGGCACTGCTACCTGAGGCACCCGAAGCAGCAAAGCACCACTCACCTCTGCCGGCGGAGCCAGCGCTCCCGAGCTGAGGGGCGCCGGACTGCTAGCCCGGGCTCGGCAGGAGGGGCGGAGCGCCGGCGGCGACGGGGCGGGGCGCGGGCGAAAGCGGGGCGGGGCGGGGCGGGACCCTCTCTTCAGAGGTTTGGGGGAGGAGTGAGCCCGGGAGAGGAAGCTCGCGATAACACGCCCCTGAGGTCGCCGTCTTACGATAGGTCGGGCGAGATGCTCGTTTTCCAAGAGACGTGCCTATTGGTCAAAACTGTGGCTTCTCTGCGACTGCCCCCGCCTCCGGCTCTGTCCTTGCTTCCGGCTCTGGCTTCGAGGATTACGGTTGAGGTGGAGGTTTGTGCTCAGAGTTTTGAGAGGGTGGTTTAGCTGGCTCCGGCCTCAGGGACCGTCAGTAATTTGTCAGTTCTTTTGTTCATACGTTCACTGACGCACTTGTCCTCGTATTCAATACATACGTTGAGAAATTACAAGAATAACACCCAGTGTGTACCAGGCAAGATTCTAAGATCTGTGCACAGGTTGTCTCACTTAACTTTCATGGCTATCCTATGACACAGATACTATTATTATACTCGTTTGACGGATGAACAACTGAGACCCGGTGGTTTTCTGTAATATGGCCAAGGTTAGTGATCAAGTAGTAAGCTTATTAAAGCACAGTATAAAAAGTCACTGCGCGCTGGCAAGTTCGTTCCAGACTTGAGGCAGTAACCCAGTCTCTGTTCTTGAAATACTTGAAGTGTGCTGCGAGAAACGATCGTTAGAAGAACACTAACAATTTAGTGAGTAAAATACTCAGGCAGTTCCTAGCATGACTGAGTAGTCTATCAATAAATATTTAAGAATATTCCCGTGTCAGCAGAAAGTCATCAAAGGAAGAATGTTTCATGCTGGTAAAAAGGAAAAAAAAAAAAAAGACCCGAGCATTGTTAGGGAACAGTACAAAATACTTTTTAAAGTTCCTTGCTTGTTAATATGACAACATTTCTTCTGAAATGAAGTCTTAAAAAAACTTCCTCTTCAGAAACCACTATTATTCTTTGAAAAGCTTGATGTTGATCAAACTACTGGTTCATTGTCAAGCAATCTACTTAATTACTGTTAGAGATAACCTACAGAGCAGACTTATATTAAGTAAAAATAAGAAAGGCAACCCCCTCCAGTATTCTTGCCTGGAGAATCCCAGGGACGGGGGAGCCTGGCGGGCTGCTGTCTATGGGGTCGCACAGAGTCGGACACGACTGAAGCGACTTAGCAGCAGTAGCAGCAGCACGACCTATGGCAAAATAACGTCTACCATCTGAAACTGACACAAAAGTAGCCATGTGATTCTTTGTATTAATATATTATCCAGTGTGTGCCCTGCTCAGTGGTGTCGGACTCTGCCACCCCACCCGCTATAGCCTGCCAGGCTCCTCTGTCCATGGAATTTTCCGGCCAAGCATACTGCAGTGGGTTGCCATTTCCTCACCTAGTGATCGAACCTGCGACTTCAGGATCGCAGGCAGATTCTTTACCAGTGAGCCACCTCGGAAGCCCACACTCTTCCTATGGACTCTCTTAAAAGGTGTCTGAGTTGGTCTAGTGTCAGTTTCACATTTTGCCTCAATCAAAACAAGGGGGGCGGAGGCAATCCTCTAATCCAGTCCAGTAATTTGGCTGCTGCTGCGTCATGTCAGTCGTGTCCGACTCTGTGCGACCCCAGAGACGGCAGCCCACCAGGCTCCACCGTCCTGGGATTCATCAGGCAAGAACACTGGAGTGGGTTGCCATTTCCTTCTCCAATGCAGGAAAGTGAAAAGTGAAAGTGAAGTCGCTCAGTCGTGTCCGACCCTCAGCGACCCCATGGACTGTAGCCTGCCAGGATCCTCTATCCACGGGATTCTCTAGGCAAGAATACTGGAGTGGGTAGCCACTGCCTTCTCCAGGGGAACAGGGGATCATTCCCTTCTCAGAGGATTTTCTCGACGCAGGGATGAAACCTGGGTCTCCTGCGTGGCAGACAGACTCTTTACCATGAGCCACCAGGGAAACTCCTGAGCTTCCCTGGGCCCCATTTTCCCCCCTCTTCCTATAGAGCCCCATCGCCCCCAGGCTTTCGCATGCTGGTGGGGTCTTCTGAGGCTGCAGAGGCCCCTCCGCATCCGACTGTGTGGCCCCACACTGCTCCCTGCAGTGTCCATCCCCACACCTCTTCAACACATTTCCCCTTAGGCCAAGCTAGCTTTTCCACTGGGCACAGTAGGCTGCAGGTTAGGGTTAGGGCCCATGATCCCATCAGTGGCCCACGAAACATTTTAAAATATATATGTAGAATCTAGAAAAATGGTACAGATGAACCTATTGCAGGGAAGGAGGAGAGACACAGATGTAGAGGACACATCTGGACATGGGACGGGGGCGAAGGTGGGGGAGGGAGGGATGGGATGAACTGGGAGATTGGAATTGACATATATACACCGCCACGTGTGAAATATATAGTGGGTCCCTGCTGTATAGCACAGGGAATTCAGCTTCATTCTCTGTGATGACCTAGAGGATTGGGGAGGTCCAAGAGGGAGGGGTATGTGTATACATATAGCTGATTCATTTCATTGTACAGCAGAAAATAATACAATATTGTAAAGCAATTATACTCCAATTAAAAAAAAAATCTTCAAATCATACAAAACTATTTGGATAGAGTTCAGTCTCAGGTATATTCATCTTTATACTTATTGAATCCTAAATATAATATAATCTTTAATTATTTTTGTAAGCAAGAAGGGGCCTAGAAAGACCAAAGGTGCTGACAGCAGACAGAAGTCATAATGAGGCTATGTGTGTGCTCCTTCAAGGTTCCTATAAAACCATGAGCCAACTTGACTGGCCTCACACCCAGCCTACCAGGGTCCTCTGTCCATGGGATTTTCCAGGCAAGAGTATTG
>NW_024080543.1:295552-313645 GCF_014754425.2 Oryx dammah
TACTAAGGTGCTGACAAACGGCTTAGAGAGCTGACCTCCCAGGCATATCTGGCATATTTTAATTTCATAAACTAATCTTTAGAATTTTTGGCACCCTGAGGGCTGGTAGGGGAGATTTTGCTTGCCTGTTTTGGGTGGCTCAGACAGAAAAGAATCTGCCCGCAATGCAGGACACCTGGGTTCAATCCCTGGGTCAGCAGGATCCCCTTGAGGAGGAAATGGCAACCCACTTCAGTATTCTTGCCTGGAGAATCCCATAGACAGAGGAGCCTGGCAGGCTAAAGTGCACGGGGTCGCTGAGAGCCAGACAGGACTGAGCAACTAACACTATCCCTTGGGAAAATGCAGGCAGGAAGTTCATCTTAGATGGAGGGTCCCCAGCGTGCCTTAAATGACCTCAGCAGGCAGCAACCACGTCTATACAGGGCTCTGGGGTTCCCTCCCCTGCCCAACGGTTGCCTGAAGTCTCCGTCCCTTCCTGCCACAGCCAGCCTCTCCTCTTGGCATGTTGAGGTGAATCCTCTGGCCTGGAGAATAAGATGGGTCTGCCCACTGGGGGAACCAAGTCTGTCAATGGGTTTCCTTCCTACCCACCACCTCCCGAACCCTCCCCATTTGCTGCCAACAGGCAGAGCCCAGAGCTGAGAATGTTGGAGAGATTCCTTCCCTGTCATCCTACCTGAGCCAGTTCTAGGAACACAAGGACGTCCCCATCGATGTCCACCATCATCTGAGTTGCTTCCATCAGCCCAGTCACTGTGTACTGCTCTGTGACACACACATAGCCAGGAATGGGCTGAAGAACCACAGGAGTGGACAGGCTCTAGTTTATCCCCTCCCTGACCCCAGCAGGGGCCCACAGCAGGGCAAAGAGAGCTCCGGGGCAAAGAGCAAGTCCCAACAGACCAGGAAAGGCCACAGGAGGTTTAAGTCTGCTCCTACCAGTGAGGAAACCAGGATTAGAGCAAGACTTTCCCACTGGAGTGGAGGTGGGAAGTGAAGGAGGAGACTAGAACACATATTACATGTTTCTGTGCAATATTTAACATTTTTAAAATTAAGCTTAAATTAATAACTTCATAGTAAGCTTCTATCACAAAACATGTCACCTATTATACAACACTTGGCATTTTCCACTGTTCCTTGACAAGGTACATAGAAACATATTTTTTAAATGTGTTTTTTAGTGATTATGAAGCATTTCACAGGAAAGGCCATTCAATGTTATTTTCTATAAGCCTTTCCATGCAGCTGTGAGAGGTCACATTTTTAATGGCTATGTTGCAATATCCATCCACGTGTGCTTAACCAGTGTGCCTGTTTGACTTGTTTCTGAGTGCTTGCTATGATGAAACAAACATAAAGAAACACCTGAATACATTTTTTTTTTTCATTTGGGCCATTTCTTTATAGCAAGTCTTTCAAAAGTTATTTAGTCGAAGAGTTTGGACTGTTTTCTGTGTTCTGGGAACGGTGCACCACTTTTTCAAATTGTTGCAGCTGTGATCTTATTTATTTATTTACTGGTCAGGCCGCTCGGTGATCTTCATTCCCTGACCAGGGATCGAACCCGTGGCCCCTGCAGTGGAAGCACAGCCTTAACCACCAGACCACCAGGGAATTCTGCAGTTGAAATCTTTCGAAGCCTCTTACTCCCTGCCCTAAAGCCCTCAGTGTCCCCTGGCCTGCCTATGCAGGCTCAGCTCTTAACATTTGATTCTGGTCAATCACTTCCACCTCTTCCAGGGACCAAGCGCCACCTTTCAACTCATTTCTCATCAGAGGATCGCTGCTTCCCTCATAGCCAAGTCCCAGTCTTGATCATCTGGCGAGGGCCACAGCAGCTCTAACACCAGGTCCTTCCCTGAACCTCAACTCAGTATCTGAGGCCTTGCTCTCTGCCGCTAACCCACCCAAGGACATTAAGCTGGACATCAATGCCAGTACAGGTACCAACACCAACATCAATGGAACGCACCTGCTGACTCCAGCTCAGGAACGCCACCTGTCGGCGGGCACCATGGGCTCCAGACGACTTCTCATCTGCACTCCACCATCTCTCCTCCTGCCCTGGGACCCCAAGCGCTGCTCCTTGGTCTCCCTCCTGCCCCAGTCCCTGCTCCACCCAAGCCTCTGGGGTTGGTCCATCCTGAAACTTGAGCTCTAGCGCACAGGATCTTCGAGGAGTCAAAGAATTAGGAGTGACCAACAATGAGGTCAGTGTTTACTGTGTTTCTAGAAGAAGAAAGAGAAAGTGAAGGTGGAAGAGAAGAAGGAAATGAGAAAGGGGAAGAAAAAGGAAAGGAAGGAGGAGATGCAAGGGTAGGAATGAGGAATGGTGTTCTGTTCTTTTTGACTTCTTATCTTGCCTGAGTGTGGCCAAGCTGAGAACCTCGAGCCCTGGCACCTACTGGTGCCCACTTGCTACACCGCAATAACCTCTAGAGAGACCTATAAGGTGACCCCACCAAGCATCCCTCTCACACATTTCTTTACATCCACGTCCTCACCGCAACCACAATACGCACCGACGTATCTCACGCTATGTAAACGTATCCCCTTGGTGCTGGCGGCCTGTCCCCTAGGAGGAGACAGGTGAGAGAAGAAATCACATCTCCCAGGGGGTCCCCTGACTCCTCCTCCTCCCTGGAGGAGCCTCCCCTGGGCTTAGCTACCTGTGAGGGCGACCAAGTGCAGCAGGCAGAGGCAGTTGGCCAGGATGATGAGTTTCATGCCGTCCAGGTCGGGGCTGGAGGTGAACATGCCAGTGTACAGGTACTCCAGCACGGCCCGCGTGCAGCTCTTGCTTGTGTAAGGAAATACCACCTGTGGGTGGGAAGCAATGGAGCAGGCTGCAGCACGGTCCAGCTTTCGGGAAAGAGCAGCAGTTCCTAAGAACTCAGAAGTCTCTGGCCTGGACACTTGGTCTCCCGTAGACAGGCCATCAGCCTTCTGCGATCCCTGGACCTGCTCAGAATCCCTCCTTCCCCAAAGGCTAATCTCCCACACCAACAGCCTGCAATGAACCCATCTGCTGAGGACCTGTGAGCAGGGCTCCAACAGCTTTTAAAAGGACCTGGACTCGCATTAGCATCCTTCTGGTCTGGAGGAAGCATGAAGGAGTCCTTCCGGTCGCCTACACCCGGCCCCACTCTATCCTTCGGGGAGCAGTGCCAAGTGGGATGTGGATGAACAGAGCGAACAGCAGCTGGTCTCTCTGGGCTGCTCGAAGCTACAGCTCTGGGCCTCTGGGATCACTCCAGATCGGGACCAACACAGAAACTGCTTTCTCATCAGCCGCCAGCCTCTCCAGGCTGCACTGGGAATTAGCTGGAACTTTACAGCTGCTTCTGTGGCTCTGGAGAGTTCCCATCTCACACTTTGCACATCTCAACCCACTCATGCTTCAGGGAGCAGAGACAACTCAAATCTCAAACTCTCCTCTTCACTTCCCAGAAGGACTCCCTTTCCAGTGTGTGCTAAGTCGCTTAAGTCATGTCCGACTCTGTGCGACCCTATGGACTGTAGCCCGCCAGGCTCCTCTGTCCGTGGGATTCTCCACGGAAGAATGCTGGAAAGGGGTGCCCTTCCCTCCTCCAAAGGATCTTCCTGACCCAGAAATCTTAGGAAATCCCTTCTCTGGGTTAGAGGACGCTATGCTCTAACATTCGTTGTTCAGCCTTTCATTCAAGTGTTTGCTGAGCACTGACTAAGGGACCAGAGCTGAGAAGGGTACTCAGCAGAAATAAAAGACCTCATCCCCATACTCAAGGGAAACCTCGGATCAGCTGGAGAAACTTGGGGTGGGCCCTTGGAACTTTAAGCAGATTCACAAAGGAGGACACTGTTAACTACAAGGCTGAGGGATGGACAGTCAGTGTCACAGTTCAGAAAAGGGTAGAAAGGAGGTCAGACTTGAACTCCAGTCTTGATTTGGCTAGAACTCCCACTGACTCCTAATGTTTACTCTTAGTAATTTTTCTATCTCTTGACTATAAACCCCACTTGATCAGGCTCAATTAAGAATTAAAACCAGTTCTATACTGAGGTCTCTTTTCCACTATTGCAATAGTTTCTGAATAAAAATCTGTTCCTAGTGCTTTAAGAAAAAAGTTTTTTCTAAACTATAGAACTGGGATGTGACCATAATTCCCCATCTTGGTGTATTGCAAAGTCCTTGGCTATAGGAGCCATCTCATAAACTTCTCTTGGGCCCATCACTTGGTGGTTTGGACAGAGTCAAGGCTGAAGGAAGTACCGTGAAGTGACAGATGCCTCAGATGGAAAGGGAATAAACCTCTCTCCCTCCCAGCCGTTTCCATCGTGGCCTTACCTCCCTGGTGGAACTCTCCACAAATGGCCCCCCAAACATGGCAGCCATCCAGTCACAGCTAGAAATCAACCGGGGCTTGTGGGCGCTGATGGCGCCATCATCCAGGATGAAGGCCACATCTGCTGGGTGAGAGAAGACAATCCCGTGAGGATGGGGTGAAAGAATATGGGACCACCAGCCCACGGGGCGACACTGCTCCCAGGTACCTGCTTCCTCCTGAAGCCACAGTCTGTGAGCACCACGCGACCACAGTCTCAGGCTGGGGCCTCTAGGTTTCAGGAGCAGAGCCACAGCATCTCCAGGACATCGGTGGCTGAGATGACTCAGAAGGCTACTCAGACCAACCCCGATTCTGCAGAAGGCTCCTGGACAGAAGTCCCCTGCCTTTGGGACACCAGCTCCTCAGCCTGTTTCATACCTGAGAAGGTGCCTCTGGCCAAGCACTCCTTAACCCGGTTGGTCTGGCGGACAAGGGAGGCCTTGGTGATCTCCTGGTTCATGAAGGCCTCGTTGTTGAGGTTGTTGGCCACCATCACACGAAGATCAAAGACCTCAAGCAGCTGAGCGATGTGGGTGATGTGCATGAGGTCTCGCTCATTCTCGTCCAGCTTCTCTGTGTACAGGGACTTGAGAACAGCCCAGAAGGGCCCTGGCTGGATGGAGTTGTCCATTTTCACCACCACCATCAGCCGGGATTTGTAAGTTAGTGGGTCTTCTGTCGTCTCTTCCTGGATGCTCACAAAAGCTCAGCTCCAGGAAGACAGCACTCGACCCCGCCCAGGCAGGTACCCTGTCCCATTGCCTCGTAAGATCCCGTTGCTGGTGGATGCCTGGAGCCCAACAGGCCCAGAGCCCCTGCACTCCTCCATGCTCTCACACACGTCAAAGCTGGCTGCCCGGAGCAGGAAGTCCCGGCGTGGTGGTGGTGGTGGTGGTGGTGGTGATGGTGGTGGTGTTGATCAGGGTGACCATGGTGGTCCTCTGAGCGGGAGCCCCCTGATCCAAGGGTCCCCCCAGCTCCCCCTCACACAGGTCCATGAGGAACAGGTCGTAGGACTTGGAGGAGGACGTGGAGAGGTAGGTCTTGTGGACAAAGATGCGCACCCGCTCCTGAAGCACAAGGATGGCGTCTGCACACAGCCGTATGCAGGGCTTCCTGGGCAGCTCAGCTGGTAAAGACTCCCCTGCAATGCGGGAGAGTCCGCTTCAATTCCTGGGTTGGGAGGTTCCCCTGGAGAAGGGATAGGCTACCCACATCAGTATTCTTGGGCTTCACAAAACGAAACCTATAGTTAATGCACAAGAGATCAATGTCTTTTCAAACCTGAGGATAGTTCCTTAACGTTTGATCCTGATATCTGATTTTTTGTTTGTTTGCACCATGTATAATGCTCATTTGTAAAGGTGTGTGTGTGTGTGTGTGTGTGTGTGTGTGTGCGTGCGTGTGTGTGAACTGCTCGTGGAGGGAGAGGGAGTGATGGACAGTCTCTGGCTCATGGATCCAGGGCCTCCCCATGGGCCAGGGTACCTGATTCTTGGTCCACACACTTGACATTGCTCCAGGGGGTACAGGCCATGGCCACGAACTTCCCATCAGGGCATCTGTGTACAGACACAGGGATGACGTAGGGGACCCATCAGGGACAGCTGGCTGGATAAGGAGAAAGAAGGGGCAACCTCCTGTCCCAGGTCTCCCGACAAGACAGTGGAGGGGGGACAGGCTCCTGTTGTCTGCAGGTCAGGATCCCCTCACTCCCCTCACTGGGTGGGAGAAGGATCCAGGCTTGTGCACTGCAGCCCCCGGGCTCCTGCTGAGTGTTCAGAGCTGTCCTTGCAGGGCCTCTGCAAGGCCCACCCTGGCCTCCCTGGGCTGCAGGGGGAGTCCTGGGAGGGGCGCCTCATCTAGGTCAAGGGTCACAAGGGTGTGGGCCCAAGCTGAGCTTCATCCTTCAGTCAAGCTTTAAATAGGAGGCCCTCTCGTCCTCCACCTGTTGACTCTTCCTACCAATCTCAGCCATCACTGGAGCGTCAGAGGACAGTGAATTACTATTGACCTTCAAGTCCCCAAATAGGAAAGGTTCAGGTGCTACTGGGGAACAAGGGCTGGGTGTGAGGCCAGTCAAGTTGGCTCATGGTTTTATAGGAACCTTGAAGGAGCACACACATAGCCTCATTATGACTTCTGTCTGCTGTCAGCACCTTTGGTCTTTCTAGGCCCCTTCTTGCTTACAAAAATAATTAAAGATTATATTATATTTAGGACTCAATAAGTATAAAGATGAATATACCTGAGATTGAACTCTATCCAAATAGTTTTGTATGATTTGAAGATTTTTTTTAAATTGGAGTATAATTGCTTTACAATATTGTATTATTTTCTGCTGTACAATGAAATGAATCAGCTATATGTATACACATACCCCTCCCTCTTGGACCTCCCCAATCCTCTAGGTCATCACAGAGAATGAAGCTGAATTCCCTGTGCTATACAGCAGGGACCCACTATATATTTCACACGTGGCGGTGTATATATGTCAATTCCAATCTCCCAGTTCATCCCATCCCTCCCTCCCCCACCTTCACCCCCGTCCCATGTCCAGATGTGTCCTCTACATCTGTGTCTCTCCTCCTTCCCTGCAATAGGTTCATCTGTACCCTTTTTCTAGATTCTACATATATATTTTAAAATGTTTCGTGGGCCACTGATGGGATCATGGGCCCTAACCCTAACCTGCAGCCTACTGTGCCCAGTGGAAAAGCTAGCTTGGCCTAAGGGAAAATGTGTTGAAGAGGTGTGGGGATGGACACTGCAGGGAGCAGCGTGGGGCCACACAGTCGGATGCGGAGGGGCCTCTGCAGCCTCAGAAGACCCCGCCAGCATGCGAAAGCCTGGGGGCGATGGGGCTCTATAGGAAGAGGGGGGAAAATGGGGCCCAGGGAAGCTCAAGAGTTTCCCTGGTGGCTCATGGTAAAGAGTCTGTCTGCCACGCAGGAGACCCAGGTTTCATCCCTGCGTCGAGAAAATCCTCTGAGAAGGGAATGATCCCCTGTTCCCCTGGAGAAGGCAGTGGCTACCCACTCCAGTATTCTTGCCTAGAGAATCCCGTGGATAGAGGATCCTGGCAGGCTACAGTCCATGGGGTCGCTGAGGGAGGGTCGGACACGACTGAGCGACTTCACTTTCACGCATTGGAGAAGGAAATGGCAACCCACTCCAGTGTTCTTGCCTGATGAATCCCAGGACGGTGGAGCCTGGTGGGCTGCTGTCTCTGGGGTCGCACAGAGTCGGACACGACTGACATGACGCAGCAGCAGCCAAATTACTGGACTGGATTAGAGGATTGCCTCCGCCCCCCTTGTTTTGATTGAGGCAAAATGTGAAACTGACACTAGACCAACTCAGACACCTTTTAAGAGAGTCCATAGGAAGAGTGTGGGCTTCCGAGGTGGCTCAGTGGTAAAGAATCTGCCTGCGATCCTGAAGTCGCAGGTTCGATCACTAGGTGAGGAAACGGCAACCCACTCCAGTATGCTTGGCCGGAAAACTCCATGGACAGAGGAGCCTGGCAGGCTATAGCGGGTGGGGTGGCAGAGTCCGACACCACTGAGCAGGGCACACACAGGATAATATATTAATACAAAGAATCACATGGCTACTTTTGTGTCAGTTTCAGATGGTAGACGTTATTTTGCCATAGGTCTTGCTGCTGCTACTGCTGCTAAGTCGCTTCAGTCGTGTCCGACTCTGTGCGACCCCATAGACGGCAGCCCGCCAGGCTCCCCCGTCCCTGGGATTCTCCAGGCAAGAATACTGGAGTGGGTTGCCTTTCTTATTTTTACTTAATATATATTAAGTCTGCTCTGTAGGTTATCTCTAACAGTAATTAAGTAGATTGCTTGACAATGAACCAGTAGTTTGATCAACATCAAGCTTTTCAAAGAATAATAGTGGTTTCTGAAGAGGAAGTTTTTTTAAAACTTCATTTCAGAAGAAATGTTGTCATATTAACAAGCAAGGAACTTTAAAAAGTATTTTGTACTGTTCCCTAACAATGCTCGGGTCTTTTTTTTTTTTTTTCCCCTTTTTACCAGCATGAAACATTCTTCCTTTGATGACTTTCTGCTGACACGGGAATATTCTTAAACATTTATTGATAGACTACTCAGTCATGCTAGGAACTGCCTGAGTATTTTACTCACTAAATTGTTAGTGTTCTTTTAACGATCGTTTCTCGCAGCACACTTCAAGTATTTCAAGAGCAGAGACTGGGTTACTGCCTCAAGTCTGGAACGAACTTGCCAGCGCGCAGTGACTTTTTATACTGTGCTTTAATAAGCTTACTACTTGATCACTAACCTTGGCCATATTACAGAAAACCACCGGGTCTCAGTTGTTCATCCGTCAAACGAGTATAATAATAGTATCTGTGTCATAGGATAGCCATGAAAGTTAAGTGAGACAACCTGTGCACAGATCTTAGAACCTTGCCTGGTACACACTGGGTGTTATTCTTGTAATTTCTCAACGTATGTATTGAATACGAGGACAAGTGCGTCAGTGAACGTATGAACAAAAGAACTGACAAATTACTGACGGTCCCTGAGGCCGGAGCCAGCTAAACCACCCTCTCAAAACTCTGAGCACAAACTTCCACCTCAACCGTAACCCTCGAAGCCAGAGCCGGAAGCAAGGACAGAGCCGGAGGCGGGGGCAGTCGCCGAGAAGCCACAGTTTTGACCAATAGGCACGTCTCTTGGCAAACGAGCATCTCGCCCGACCTATCGTAAGACGGCGACCTCAGGGGCGTGTTATCGCGAGCTTCCTCTCCCGGGCTCACTCCTCCCCCAAACCTCTGAAGAGAGGGTCCCGCCCCGCCCCGCCCCGCTTTCGCCCGCGCCCCGCCCCGTCGCCGCCGGCGCTCCGCCCCGCCTGCCGAGCCCGGGCTAGCAGTCCGGCGCCCCTCAGCTCAAGAGCGCTGGCTCCGCCGGCAGAGGTGAGTGGTGCTTTGCTGCCTCGGGTGCCTCACGTAGCAGTGCCCTCTGGCCCGGCCGCTGGCCAGGCAGGCCGAGCCTGGTAGAGGCGTCGGGCCGCAGCAAGTGGACCCCGGCCTGAGCGGGCCCACCCGGGCCTCGGGTCGCCACTGCCGCCGGGCCCTCCTAGCCCTAGGTGGTCGCAGAATCCCTTCACCGAATCTGTGAAATCCTTTCTACTAGTCTCACTGCTTCCAAACTCTAAAGGCGAGAGTGCTTGGTTAACTGGGCAAAATGTATGTGTTTTGCCTGACTTATGTCAACCTTCTCAGTACTGAGAAAAAAACAAACGCTTTTAATGTACGATTTTAATCCTCTAATATCCAGTATTAGGAAGTTAGAGTGGGTATTCCACCGAGTTAAGTACGGAAGTCAATCGAAGGTACTCCTTTCCCTTTAAAACACACCTGCTTAAAAATGTGTGGAATTTTCTTAAGGTGGAAAGGTTTGTTTGCTTTAAACAGTGATAGAGTGGATTGGTGTTTACCTGTCGGAAAATTCCTATGCAGATGCAATTGTATACAGCTAATATTAAGTGTATCATTTGCTTTTAATTGTAGATAAGAGGTACCGAAGGGAGTATGTGTGAGAAAATTATCCTGTACTGCCAATGAATGCATTTGAAAAACCATACCATTATTTATTATTGACAGCTTTCAGATTTCATTTGTGTAGATTTCATCTGCCAAACTGCATTTTAACAGAGTGTAGTGACGTTTTTAAGGCAATCAATCCTACCCATCTCTGCAGGATTTAGAAGGAAAGCCATCAGGTTATGCTGTATTCTCTCACTGGATCTAACCATCAAGGAGTGTGGGCTGTGCTTTGTGGTCTTAAATTTGTGTAAGCGTTGCCTACCGTTGAAATAGTAATAGGAAGAAACACGGCCCCTACTGAAGTTCATGAAAGGCTGCACTGTAGAACAAATGCACAGGCTTTGAAGTCGTCCATTTGGGTTGGAATTCTGAGGAGTTGCTCTCTGAGAAAACTCAGTTTCCTCATCTATAAAACAGGCTAAATAACATATATCACAATGCAGAGTTTCAAGGACTGAGAGATCAAAGCACATAGAAAGCACTCAGCATATAGTATCTACAAGCTGACCTTAGATCAGAGATGAAAAAAACTCTACCTTGCAGTGTTCCTCACATGCCCTACTTTCAGCAGTTCATCAGCTGTTTGAGGGCCTGCTTTGCGCTAGAGGCAGGTATACAAATGTGAAGAAAACAGCGGGATCTCTGCCCTCAGGAGCTCATGGAACAGTCTCTTGACTAGATTGATAATAGACAGATACATCAATAAATATATAGATTATAAACTGTGGAGAGTCCTACAAAGAAAGAGGAAGAGAGAATCATTTATTTGGGATGGAGAAGTGATTTTACTGGAGAAGGTGATGGCACCCCACTCCAGTACTCTTGCCTGGGAAATCCCATGGATGGAGAAGCCTGGTAGGCTGCAGTCCATGGGGTTGCTAAGAGTCGGACACGACTGAGCGACTTCACTTTCACTTTTCACTTTCATGCATTGGAGAAGGAAATGGCAACCCACTCCAGTGTTCTTGCCTGGAGAATCCCAGGGACGGGGGAGCCTCATGGGCTGCCACCTATGGGGTCACACAGGTCGGACACGACTGAAGTGACTTAGCAGCAGCAGCAGCAGTGATTTTACACTGAAACCTGAAGGGTGTTGAGACAGTGTTTTCAAGGCTAAGAGGAGAGCAGCAAGTGATATGAAGAGTGCGGCACTCAGAAGCACTAGAAAAGCCCAGGACTTTGGTGAGAAACCAGGAAGGGTGCTGCCAGGCTGAAGGAATGGTTGGGACCAGGTTGTGAAGAGCCCTCAATACCTGGTAAATTTGATTTTTCTAAATAAACTCTTGAAGGGTTTTTTTGTTTTTGTTTTTTTTTTAAAGAATTCATGTGACTAGGGAGTGAATTTACCTGAGAAAGAGAGGGAGATGTAATTGAAGTTAGTTTTTTAAAAGCTCCCTGCTATGTGATTAATATATTACAAAATGACTAAACACAAGGAGACCAGTAAAATATATAGCCAGGCAGGAGATGACTGGTTTTCCATTTTGGCAGATGGAGAAATGTGGATTGATTTGAGGTGTATGTTGGAGATGGAAACCATAGGCCTTGTGATGGATTGGAGGTGGTGGGTGACTCATTCAGGATAGGTGGGTGGAATCATTCTTGACTTCAGGATTTCCTGGTGTTTGGAAAGACTGGGAGAGATTTGGATAGGTGATGAAAATAAAAAACTCCTATTTGAAAGTGTTAAGTTTGAGGTGTTTCTGAGACACCTAAACTGCTTCCAGTTTACCATTTAAGTGAATAATTACCCAGAAAGCTTCCCCTTCCAAATAACAATGATCAGCGTTATTTCTAGCCTAGTTATCCTTGCTTCACAGAGAGAGAATTAAGATGTGGAAAGATTATCTTGTTTAGAGTCATGTAATATGTCTCATAAAAATAGGTAAGTGAGTAGCTAGTATAAAAATGGGAAGGTATTGGACTCTCATGCTCCATTGGGGAGATTAATGAGTACTCCATATTCTCTGCCCTTTTATATAAAATAGCAGATACTTTCCTATTAGGAATTAGAGTTTGGAAATAATAGAATATAACCAAAAAGTTACAAGACACTGCTTATTGAAAGCTTATGTTACTACATTCGTACTAATTTGGTGTCAATTCTCAGTGAAAATTTTTCTTAAGAAAAAACATTTTCTTTGAAAGGTATTTTCCTTTGGAGAGTTTGAGGAAGGGTGCCCAAGTAAACGAGAGTAGAATCTTTGAACAAAGCTCAACTTGTTTTTAGTGTTTTAGTGTTTCCTGAGTATCTTGTAGAATCCTGTTGGTCTGTGTGTGCGAAGACTTCAGTCTGGACAACCTTCCCCACCCAAAGAAAAAAAAATCCTTTATTCCCTTATGAGCTGCTTCCTTGGGCAGATTATTGTAGCTCTGAGCTTGTTTCTTTTTATAGTGATTGTGAAGTTTGTTTCTGCCCTGTGTCTAATTGATAAGATGGCAAATCTTATTTCTCTTCCTACCCATGTCAGTTTAGAGCTAGAAGGGAATTTAATCTGTTCTGGGTTTTGGCCCTTACCAATAAATTGCTGTCTCCATTTTATATGTTAGGCAGCTGAAGCCCAGAGAGGTTGTAATAGAAAAGTATAAGATTCTTATTTCCTGGGGCAGTATTTCTTCTTTCCTTGAAATACTAAAGTAAAACCATGTCCCCAGGTCTGTTTCTTTGCTACTTCTGATAATCTGCAAAGCTAAGAAGAAAGAAATGAGAATGAGGAGAAAAGAAAGAAAATATTACAATATAGAACAATATTTAGATAGTAAGAAGTGAAGAAAATGAAGCTGTAAATGATCTAGTCATAGTTTATATAGATTTAAATATTTTAAAAATATTTTAAGCTAAATACAAAATGAGGTAGGAAGGAAGGAAATGGCTTTGCAGTGTCTGATTTTTAAGCTCTTTCTTCAGTTATGTGTTATGAAACTGGTCTCTGTTCTCTTAGATAGGGATTCCTGTCTCAATTTCAAGAACTATTTTTTCAAATAGGACTATTCTACTAAGTAGTAAATATTGTTTAAATAGTGAGAGTACCTCTTTATTAAATAGTTATTCATTTTAATCTTTTAAATATGTATGAAAATTTAGTTGCTATGAAGTAGAAATGTAGGAATTGATGGGTAACTCTCTTTTTAATGTCCGCAAATAGCTATATATGCTAACTGGTTTATTTGGCAGCTTTGGTACCAGTATCATAATTTTCAGGTTTTTTGTTCTCTTTAGAAATGGACCAGTTTTGACAAGATGTAGTACTGCAGCGTGCCTGATGGAATATGTTCAGCCATGGCATCCGAACTTTCTAAGACGATCTCTGTGGCAAGGCTGGAAAAGCACAAGAATTTGTTCTTAAATTACAGGAATCTGCAGCATTTCCCATTGGAGTTACTGAAAGATGAGGGACTACAGTACTTGGAGAGACTCTACATGAAAAGGAACTCCCTTACAACCTTGGTACAGTATTACATTACATTTTTAAAAAGTTATTTATAATGTAGTCCTGATCAAGATATGTTTATGTATCTTAAGATATCCAGAACCAAGATGTATATCCCCTCTTCTTGTATAAGCATGTAATAAAAGTACATATACAGTGGGTTCTCCTTAGGTGGAAATTCACTATCTAATTCCTGCACTTACAAAGTTGCAGGAGTTGTATAGGAAAGCAAAATATTCACTAATATACCACTGAGTCCCACACAGTACTACATATAAGATAGATAACCAACTAGGACTTACTGTATAGCACAGCTCTACTCAATATCCTGTGATAACCTATCTGAGAAAAGAATCTGAAGAAGAATGAATATATGTATATGTATAGTCAGATCACTTTGCTGTACACCTGAAACTAATGCAACATTGTGAATGAACTATACTACAGTAAAATTAAAAAAAAAAAATTAGGCCCCATTCAGAAACCTCTCTTCACTTAGTCTGTGCGTCTCTCTGGGCCTGTGCTTTCTTTGCATGTTAAGATTCCTAAATGATTTATGGATGTTATAGTATCCAATAGGCCAGTTAAAAAGTAAGGAAGAGAAAGACCAACAAGGATGACTTTGATTTAGAGGTATTTAAAAAGATAATAATTCGAAGATTAAAATACTAAAATTAGCATTAGGAGGCTTGATGTGTTTTGAGTATTTTGAAAAACTCCCAAACCAAAAAATCTCCATGATTGCACTGTGAAAATCAAATGACTTTGAGCTATCGTCCAATTTATTGGGGAAGTTTTTTCCACGAAAGCCAACATTTTATCATATTAAAGTTTTATGATGTTAAAAAAACTAAAATATTTTTCAAGAGAATGTCTCTGTCAAACTTTTTATTCCCACTGTTTAGCATGATATTTGGTCTCTGTTTTAAATGAATTTGCTTTATGTGGACTTTCTGATTATCATTGAACCTCATTTAAGTTTTTCACGTTGAATTCTAGTTCTTATTTATATTAGATGATTTATGAAGTCTTGTTGTTTCTTTGTGAATGGGCCCAATCTTCATTCCCTTCTCTGAAAGTATCTGAATATCTGAAAATATACCTTACTGGCTTCATGTATATGGAGTGTTTTTCTGGAAAAGTTTTATTTAATCTGTGTAAAATACCTACAGTGTATAGAAAGCATTATAAATTTTGCTTATTTTTGCTGTGTCTGAAAGTAAATGTAAATATATCTTTCATTTTTAGTCTTTGGCATATTGGTGTATGGGCCTTCCCAAGTGGCACTAGTGGTAAAGAAACCACTTGCCAATGCAGGAGACATACGTGATGCAGGTACGATCCCTGGGTCAGGAAGATCCCCTGGAGGAGGGCATGGCAACCCACTCAAGTATTCTTGCCTCGAGAATCCCATGGACAGAGAAACCCCCAGTCCATCAGATTGCAGAGAGTCAGACATGACTGTAGCAACTTAGCACATGCACACATTGACGTATATGTTATTTTGCATGCCTAGTTAGATTTTTTCAAATTAAAATTTTCACTTTTCAAACCTTAATAATCTATATACAATCATATTAATCCTTTTTGCAAGATCATCATTCCATAAAATGAAACCGTATTTATGTAGTGCTTTTTACCCCCTTTGGAGAAGAAGTGGTATAAGAAATAATTTGTCAAGAATTATAGCCCAGATTTTCTTATGTTTGCTGTTATGTACAAAGAAAAGGTTGTGAGCGGATTACGTCTCAAACAATCAGTCATAGTGTACTGCGGTAGAAGTAATTGACCTTTGCTTATAAAACTAACAATAAGTTTCTGGTTTTGTGGCCATTTCTTGCCTGAATTTTTCTGTTTATGAAAAATTTAAATACCTACTATGTAATTTTAACTGATATAATGACTTCCAAACATACATTTCAGGTTCATTATTTGCCACCTTGTTTGTTGAAGATTAAATTGTTGCATATGTTTATAATGATAGGTGTAAGTATTTTACTTTAATGGTTTCTCTTAGCTGGAACATTTGATTCATGTGTATCAAAGAGCTTTTTCAACTGTGAAGTGCCATACAGATATCAGTATGTGAGAATGGTAGCAACCATACCATTCCCTGACTATGCTGAGCATAAGACAGCTTATTTATCCAGTATAGTCTGAGAATGGCGTCCTGCACAGGTTTTGAAAGCAGATGGAACAGTGCTTGCCCTTGTGTGCTAGAAACTAGTGAGTTCAGGCTTTTGGAATATTTTCTGATGTTATTGATAAAGTATATTTCCTATAGAAATAACATTTAGTATGTGAAATTTGACTTCCAACTGCAGTGGTGTCCAAAAGAAAAAACATTATTGGAATCATACAGTATCTCAAACACATTAAGGCTTAATTGGCTTTTATTTTTTAAGGAAGCTTGGGAACCTGCTAGTCATTTCCATTTCCACATTGTTTTGTTATTTTTTAGTAACATTGTTTTATTGTGTTTAAATGTCCTGTCCTCAGCATTCCCCATTTCCCCTTCTTATATGAAGCCTCTTGGTGAGAAGAGGAGTCACGGAGGCCTGACTTCTGTCCTTCTTTTTTCCATTTAAGTTGCTCTGTATCGCACCGTGGTTTATATTTGTAGGATGATTGTATGGCAAATGCTCAGAACTTGGGGAATGCCCATATTAAAATGGAAGGACAGAGAGAAAGAATAAACTTTTTTTATATATAAAATAATAACTTCATATATTACCTATGAAAATGATATGTGCCTTATAGCAACCAATATAGAGGAAGACATGAAAAGCAGTTGTTTCTCTTTCTGTTCATCCAGTTCTGTGCTTTGGAATAACCAGTATTAATAGTTGGACTGTGTCTTTCCGCTACTTTGCTTCTGTTTATGTAATTATGTACTCTGTATTTTTTGCCTTTTTAAAAAACAAAAGGAAGTCATACTATACATATTTCTCTGCAGATTTCTCTCTTCACTTCATTCTTATTCCGCTCACTTCTAGGCCCAAAAGTATATATACATCCTTGTATTTAGGATCAAATCTCAAAAGCAAGATTGCTGGATCAAAGGATAGGCATATTTTACATTTTAAAGTACTTTTTAGCAGTATTTCATTGTACAATATTACCATTTATTTGTGTATCTGAAAAATCATAAAGCTTTTTTAATGTGAGTTAATTTATATAGGAATACTGTTATATAATTAATAGGCAAATAAGAAGTAGTTGGGAAGCATTGTGATTTTGGTTCCTAACATTTATCTTAGAAAATGTTTTGAAGAATTTTTCTATCATTATTTTAAGTGCAATTCAAGAATTATTAAGTCTCTGATCTTTGTGGTAGTTTGACATTAAGAGAATCGGAGATACAGGTTCTGTGTTTGTTGTAGGATAGGCATCCGCTTAGTTGTTAAATGAATAAAAAGTATATAGTTAAGGACTATAGTACAAGGATATGAATTCCAGATTGAGAATCTTTTATCCAGGGACTCTGTCTTAAATTCTGTATCCCCAGTGCCTGGCCTATTGCCTAACATATGTAGGACACATCATCTAATTCTATTTATCAGGATTGTAAAAGATTTTTTAAGGAAGGTGCTATTTGCATTGCTCCTGAAGAATGACTTTGACAGAAACTTGGGAGGAAAACTATCACTTATTCATTTACCATGTATTTATTGAGTCCTTACTGTGTATCCAGTACTCTTCAAGGCACTGACAGTCAACACCTCATGGAACAGATTCTTACTCTTATGGAATTTTTGTTTCTTGACATCCCAAGCTGAAGAAAAAAATATTAACTGAGATTAAATGGCAGAAGATTAGGACCAATATTTGTCCAAAACTTTAGTGACAAAAAGTGATGGTGACTGTGACAGGGACTGTGTTAGAAGCTCTGGAGAGTGGAATGCAAGTTTGAATTGGTGAGAAGGAGATGAAAAACTAGATAACAAGGTTAGTGGGTCTAAAAATTTGGTTTTGATTTGAAAAAGCAGACATAGCTGGAGGGTCTTGACAAAGCAGGACACTTTCTCTTTCTCCTTTTTTCTTTTCTTTTCTCTTTGCTTACCCCTCTACTCTTTCCTAAGAGGAGTGAGTTGAGCCTGTGTGCATGCTGATGGGAAGTCTTCATTAGAGAGGAGTTGAAGATACAGAAGTAGGAAAGAATTAAAAGTTCAAGACTCCTAAGAAGGTAGGAAAGGACGGGCCCAGAGTACAGTTGGAGGGAGGGAGGGACTTTGAAATAGTATCCCTTCCTCCTTTAACAAGAGAAGGGAAGGAAGGGTGCACAGGAAGATACAGACTGGGGGGGAGACAGTTTCGTCTGATGACCACCACTTGGGGAGTGAAGATCTGTGGAGAGGGCAGGTTTCAAATTATTGTTATGAAGAGTCACGGCAGTTTGTTTTGAGAAAGGTGGTAGAACTGTTGGGATTATTCAGCAAGCAGTTGATGGCTAGGCTTATGGTGGAACCATCTGCTTGTTTAGGGAGTTTTTCCTACAGTTCTTAGCTGTCTGAGGTATAAAGAATTTGGGATGTCACATTTATGCAGGCTTAAGTTTTTCCATGTACAGAGGGACTAAGGAGGTTTAGGATTTTGGCAAGAGTGATTAAAATGGTGGGACATGGAGTCTAAGCTGAATTGGAAGCAAAGAAAGAAAGGAGTGAGTGAATAGGGAAAATAAAGTGGGTCCAAAGGATCCCGA
>NW_024080543.1:314145-314676 GCF_014754425.2 Oryx dammah
TTTGCATGCCCAACTCTGGTTCCATCTGCGACCAGAGTTGGGCATGCAAAAGTGCTGCCGCCTTGTGGACATTTCCTATAACGACAACTCAATCTTTGGTGCTTCCTGGCACCTCCAATTCACAAGGTCTGTGGGGCTGTTAATGACAGCTGCCCTCAGGAAAGGTCCTGGGACGGTTATTGAAGACATAAATTCCAAACACAGTGAACTTTCAAGAAGCCAACTGAAACAGGTAAATTTTCCTCACATCCCCAAATCCCCAAATGGCCACAGGACAAGATGCTCAACACCCCCAATTATTGCAGAAGGACTGCCAATCTAAAAGACGCCAAGAAATCAGTCCCCACCTGTCAGCATGGTCATCCGCACAAGTCTACAAACAACAAACAGGGGAGAGAGCCAGGCGGACAGGAAACCCCTACGCGGGCAGGGTGAATGGGCACTGGAGACAGCCCCTAGAAAGGACAGTCTCCTCAGGGCAGAAACTAAAGCTTCAAAAGGGCTCAGCCCCTGGCCTGACATACCCACACC
>NW_024080543.1:314776-320757 GCF_014754425.2 Oryx dammah
CCAGTGAAAAAGACACAGGCACCCCATCATTCGCTACAGAGCCAAGACACAGAACCAGCCAGATGTCACCCGGTGGATCAAAGGTTAAAAAAGATGTGTACATACATACAATGGACTATTACTCAGTCATGAAAAAAGGCCACTGAAATTATGCCACTAATTGTCACAAGGATCGACCTTGGAGGATCATACACTAAGTGAAGTCAGTTGGATGGAGAAAGACAATTTTGCTTTATAGGCAAAATACAAAAAGAGATACAACGGAACAAATTTACAACAAAAATAGTGACTCTGGGAATTCAAACACAAGCAGAAGTTCCCCCAAAAAAGTGAAAGAGCAAGGATCAATTAGGACGTCAGGGGTAAGATATACACAGAAATCTGTATCTATAATAGATAATCCAGAAGGATATCTCTTTCCTTCCTTCCGAATATACACAGAAATATATATCTCTCTAGATACTCAGGAAGGACCTGATGGTCAGCCCAGAGTACTTTACTCGACCTTCTGCAGTAACCTCTATGGCAACAGTATCCAAAAAAGAACAGATATGCTGTATGTATATGTCATGAGTGAATCAGGTGGCTGTAATCTGAAGACAAGCACAAAACTGCAAATTGACTCTACTCCAAGACAGCACAGGCACAAGACTAAAGAAAAGGAATAGAAAAGCAGTGCCTCGTTTATTCCCCACGACCTCCCTGAGTTGGGCTGCTCTCCCATTCCTGGAGCCTGAGCAGGCTTGAGTCTCATGTCTGGACTGGGCTAGAGTCGAGGCAGCTGGGTCGAGACGACCCAAATTTTAATAGAGACACGTAACCTGCGATTTCGGCCCCACTAGGTACAACAGCCAAGACAGGAAAGCATTCTAATTGTAGAAGCACAGACGAAGGGATTCAGACAAGTCCATGTACACAACGGAATATTTCTCAACCATAAAGAAGTAGGAAATAATGCCAAGTCCAGCCTCAGGAAAGAAAGTGGAGATGATCATTCCAAGTGTAGTGAGGGAGACAAGGAAAGACAAGTATCAGATGATATCACTTCTAGCTATAAACTAAAGAGGGATACAAATGAGCTTATTGCCTGGAGACACAGGCTCCCAGACTTAGAAAAGGAACTTCCGGTCTTCAGATAAAAAGATGTGGGGCATGGAGAAGCGAGCTGCTTCAGACTAAGATATGCACACTACTATTGATCAAGTAAGTGACCAGGACCCACCGTGTAGCACAAGGAAACTTATTCCACACGCTGTATTAATCTATGAGGGAAAAATCCCCAACAAATCTTACATACATCTATGTAAAAGCGAAACAATTTGTGGTAGAAGCAAAAGCAAGACACAAACACCCACAAGACTGTAATTCGCTGTATTGTGCTCTGCTTAGTCTCTCAGTCGTGTCTGACTCTTTGTGACCCCATGGACTGTAGCCCGCCAGGCTCCTCTGTCCATGGGATTCTCCAGGCAGGAATACAGGAGTGGGTTGCCATGCTCTCCTTCAGGGGATGTTTCCAACCCACAGTTCAAATGATGGGATGAAAACAGAAAAAATGAAAAAGAAATTCTGACTCTATTTCCCTCAGGAAATACTGAGCTGGGCTGGTGCCATATCCCTGGAGCCTGACCGGTTTGGGTCCCAAGGATGGAGTGTCCTGGGGCTGACGGAGCTGGGAGCATGTAGCAGGCAGTGTGTCTCTAAAATGGACCTGGAGTGCCTGTTGCCCTCTGGAGAGCCCCCAGCCTCCAGAGACAGGCGACATAAATTAAGAGATTGGAATTAACATATCCAGATTAATATGTATCAAATAGATAATTTAAAATACTCACTGAATAGTACAGGAAAGTTTATTGAACACACTATAATCACCTATATGCGAAAAAAAAAAAAAAAACCCGAAAGGGAACAGATAAATGTCTATGTGTAACTGAATCGAGTTCCTGTACCCTGACACAAACACATCAGAAATCCACTGTATTCCAATAGAAAACAACAAGGAATTTACAGACCACCCCTTCCCCCCACCAAAAAAGAGAGAGAGATAATGCGGCATGAAGTACTGCTGCCGCCTTGTGGCCAGTTTCTGTAATAACACCATGCAGAGCTGTGCTGCTGGGAACTGAATATTCACAAGGATTCAGGGGCTGTAAGTAAAAAACACTTGCCCTCCAGAAATGTCCTTTGTCACAGAAAGAGAATCCAAAACAAGACAGTCGTTAAAGAAGCCAATTTCAAGATGCAAGTTTAAATCACACGTTTTTTAAAAAATCACATGAAAACATTAGAGAAATGCAATTCTAAACTACAATGAGGTATCACATCACACCAGGAGGAATGGCCGTTGCTGAGACGGTGTACAGACAAGGGAACCCTCCTCCATGGATGCTTGGGATACAAATGGGGAACACCCACTCGGGAGGATACCGTGAGGATTTCTTCAGCCATGAAAATGAGAATGAAATTAGAAAACATCCTAACACCAAACACAAAATAAACACCAGAGAGCATAAATATCTAAATGTAATGATGGAAACTATGAAATCCTTGAGAAAAATATAAACAGGACACAATCTGACATAGAATGCCGCAAGTTCTTTATGGGTCCATCTCCTAGAATAATGAAAAATAAACCACAAATCAGAAAGTGGGACTGAATTAACCTTAAAAGCATTTGCATACCTAAAGGAAATCCTCAAGGAAAGGCAAGGATAATCCTCAAAATCAGTTCAGTTCATTTGCTCAGTCATGTCCAACTCTTTGTGACCCCATGGACTGCAGCATGCCAGGTCTCCCCATCCATCACCAACTCCTGGAGCTTACTCAGACTCATGTCCATCAAGTTGGTGATGCCATCCAACCATCTCATCCTCTGTCGTCCCCTTCTCTTCCCGCCTTCAATCTTTCCTAGCATCAGGGTCTTTTCAAATGAGTCAGTTCTTCGCATCAGGTGGCCAAAGTATTGGAGTTTCAGCTTCAGCATCAGTCCTTCCAATGAATATTCAGGACTGATCTCCTTTAGGATGGATTGGTTGGATCTCCTTGCAGTCCAAGGGACTCTCAAGAGTCTTCTCCAACACCACAGTTCAAAAGCATCAATTCTTCTTCACTCAGCTTTCTTCACAGTCCAACTCTCACATCCATACATGACCACTGAAAAACCATAGCTTTGATTAGACCGACCTTTGTTGGCAAATTAATGTCTCTGCTTTTTAATATGCTGTCTTGGTTGGTCATCGCTTCCAAGGAGCAAGCATCTTTCAATTTCATGGCTGCAGTCACATCACATCTGCAGTGATTTTGGAGCTCCCCAAAATAAAATCTCTCACTGTTTCCATTGTCTCCCCAAGTATTTGCCATGAAGTGACAGGCCCAGATGCCATGATCTTCGTTTTTTGAATGTTGAGCTTTAAGCCAACTTTTTCACTCTCCTCTTTCCCTTTCATCAAGAGGCTCTTTAGTTCTTCTTCACTTTCTGCCATAAGGGTGGTATCATCCGCTTATCTGAGGTTATTGATATTTCTCCCAGGAATCTTGATTCCAGCCTGTGCTTCATCCAGCCCAGCGTTTCTCATGGTGTACTCTGCATATAAGTTAAAGAAGCAGGGTGATGTACTCTTTTCCCAATTTGGAACCGGTCTGTTGTTCCATGTCCATTCCTAACTGTTGCTTCTTGACCTGCATACAGATTTCTCAGGAGCCAGGTCAGGTGGTCTGGTATTCCCTTCTCTTTAAGGATTTTCCACAGTTTGTTGTGATCCACAACAGTCAAAGGCTTTGGCTTTGTAGTCAATACAGCAGAAGTAGGTGTTTTTGTGGAACTCTCTTGCTTTTTTGATGATCCAGCAGATGTTGGCAATTTGATCTCTGGTTCCTCTGCCTTTTCTAAATCCAGCTGGAACAACTGGAAGTTCACTGTTCATGTACTGTTGAAGCCTCACGTGGAGAATTTTGAGCATTACTTTGCTAGCGTGTGAGATGAGTGCGATTGTGCGGTAGTTTGAGCATTCTTTGGCATTGCCTTTCTTTGGGATTGGAATGAAAACTGACCTTTTCCAGTCCTGTGGCCACTGCTGAGTTTTCCAAATGTGCTGACATACTGAGTGCAGCACTTTCACAGCATTGTCTTTCAGGATTTGAAATAGTTCAACTGGAATTCCATCCCCTCCACTAGCTTTGTTCATAGCGATGCTTCCTAAGGCCCACCTGACTTCGCATTCCGGGATGTCTGGCTCTGGGTGAGTGATCACACCATCGTGATTATCTGGGTCATGAACATCTTTTTTGGATAGTTCTTCTGTGTATTCTTGCCACCTCTTCTTAATATCTTCTGCTTCTGTTAGGTCCATACCATTTCTGTCCTTTATTGTGCCCATCTTTGCATGAAATGTTCCCTTGGTGTGTCTAATTTTCTTGAAGAGATCTCTAGTCTTTCCCATTCTATTGTTTTCCTCTATTTCTTTGCATTGATCACTGAGGAATGCTTTCTTCTCTCTCCTTGCTATTCTTTGGATCTCTGCATTCAAATGGGTAATCTTTCCTTTTCTCCATTGCCTTTCACTTCTCTCCTTTTCTCAGCTATTTATAAGGCCCCCTCAAGCAACCATTTTGCCTTTTTTGCAAATGTTTCTTTTTCTTGGCAATGGTCTTGATCACTGCCTCCTGTACAATGTCACGAACCTCTCTGTCCATAGTTCTTCAGGCACTCTATCGATCAGATCTAGTCCCTTGAATCTATTTCTCACTTCCACTGTATAATCATAAGGGATTTGATTTAGGTTATACCTGTATGGTCTAATGGTTTTCCCTACTTTCTTCAATTCAAGTCTGAATGTAGCACTAAGGAGTTCATGATCTGAGCTGACTGGGAGTCAGCTCCCAGTCTTGTTTTTGCTGACAGTATAGTGCTTCTCCATCTTTGGCTGCAAAGAATATAATCAATCTGATTTCGGTGCTGACCATCTGGTGATGTCCATATGTAGAGTCTTCTCTTGTGTTGTTGGAAGAGGGTGTTTGGTATGACCTGAGTGTTCTCTTGGCAAAACTCTGTTAGCTTTTTACCTGTTTCATTTTGTACTCCAAGCCCAAACTTGCCTGTTACTCCTGGTTTCTGTGGACTTCCTACTTTTTCATTGCAGTCCCCTATAATGAAAAGGACATCTTTTTGGGGTGTTAGTTCTAGAAGGTCTTGTAGGTCTTCACAGAAATGTTCAACTTCAGCTTCTTCGGCATTACTGGTTGGAGCATAGACTTGGATTACTGTGATATGGAATGATTTGTCTTGGAAACAAACAGAGATTATTTTGCTATTTTTGAGATCAGGAATAAATTTTTATAAGAGGAAAACATATTTGCCAAGGAAGATACCCAGAAGGGATTCATCTCCAAATCATAGGAACAGCTTGTGCAACTTAATATCAACAATACATACAACCAAGAACAAAATGGGGCAAAGATCGAAATGGTTATTTATCTCAGGAAGACCTACAGATTGCACTTAGGCACGTGAAACTATTCTCAGCATCACTAATTATGAGAAAAACACACATCCAAGTCCAAGGAGCTAAGCACTCACATTGGTCAGAATGGTCATCTTAAAACATCTTAAAGAATAAATGCTAGGACGTCCCTGGTGGTGCAGTGTGAAGAATGTGCCTGGCGATGCAGGTCTCAGGAGATGCCACATCAGTGGGGCCACTAAGCCCACATGTGCCACAACTGCTGAGCCTGTGCTCTAGAGCCCTGGACTACAACTACTGAGGCCTCCCGCCGCGACTCCTGAAGCCTGCTGCTCTAAAGCCCGCATTCTGCAGCCAGAAGCCACCACAATGAGGAGCCTCATTCTGACAGTGAAACTAGAGAGTAGCCCCGCTCACTGCAGATAGAGAGAGCTGGATTTCTGCAACCAAGGCCCAGTGCAACCAAAGACAAATGAATAAGTAAAATTACTTCAGTTCAGTTCAGTTCAGTCGCTCAGTCGTGTC